>NC_072379.2:60072500-60245000 GCF_028885625.2 Pongo pygmaeus | reverse complement strand
ATCATTCCCTCGGCTACCAGGAGCACTGCCTGCTGGTGGCTTACAGTGGAAGCTCTTGGCCTTTGGCCAAAGAGGGCTGCCTTGCTCAAGGATATGACCTCTCCTGGGGGTATCTTACATTCAATGACTGGCCACTGTGGGGGATACAAAGGCTAGACCCCCTTGCCTCAGTTGGGCCAGTTCTAGGGGCCATCCCAACCCCTGTGTGGCCGGCTGAAGCCTCTGCTGTGACTGCAGCCCAGTTCAGCCTCTCCTGTAGCCCAAGGCTGCTGCCCGCATTCACTCACAGGTGTGGTTCCTATTGGACAACTCTCCAATAGGCCCCCTGGACACAATCTTATTTCAGAGTCTGCTTCCTGGAAAGTCTGATATGCCACAATGCTCCCAAAGTCCTTGGGAGGAGGATTTCCTAATGAACAGCCAGGGAGGAAAGACTTTCAGAATGTAAGAGAGAACAATGTGTGACAACCACACCAATGATGTAAATTCAATCTCCAGTCTCCGTGACCAGCTTCCCCTCCTGCTCTCCTGGTGGGTTGGGGGAAGAAGGTAGCTATAGATGTGGTTACAATAAGGTATAGGCTAATGAAATGGTTGAGCCATATTTTTTTTTTCTAGAATGTCATCACAATCTGAAAATACCATTATCTGTCTGACCCTAAAGCCTTTAATCCATTCTTGGGCAAATTTCTGTGTTTTGGGGGAAATCTAAAAATGAGCCTGTGGAGAAGCATGAGGACTGGTTTATGAGTAGGAGTGGTTAGTCGATCACCTGTTGTACGTGCTTTGAATTAAATGATATAATTCTCTTGCGTTATATCCAAAACTCCAATAAAGATCTGATATTTGAGTTTTGAAAAATTCGTCTCTTATCCATATGCAAAAATGATAAGGTGGTAGTTTAATACTTTATCAATGACTGGTTGTGGGCTAGCTTACAGTAAGGGAATGCTTAGAGGGGAGCGGGGATGTGGGTGTGTGGGAGCAGGGGGTTTGTAGGATGAGGTGGCGGGGACAAAGACAAACAATACCTATTTTTAATTTCTTAGCTGAATACTGTGATGGTATGAGCTCAAACAATGTTTCCCAAAATGCAGTGCCCATATCCCTGGTGAAACCAAAGGGGATAGTAAATGCTACACAAAAAATTATTGTTTTCATCATCGTGAATTTGTTACAGTTACCTTCTATTTTGGCAAATGTTTTTGGTCTTCTATTTATAGGTAGTGATAAAAAGTTTTCTTTTAAAATAAATTTATTTAAATACAAAATAACCGCTTAAATTAAATATATAGTAGTACAAGTGGCCTTCAGATAAAAAAAAAATCACGGTGGTGGTATGTGAATGATGAAAGTGTGGATACAAAATCTATTGGCTCAAGAATCAGAGCAGAGAGATTGCTATCTAGCACATTGTGGAAACTTAGCAAATAGTATATAAAATGCCAAATAACACCATCTAGGCTGCATGTCAAATTGTTAAAACTGCTAACATTTTTGCTGCTTTTGATGTGTTTCTAACTAAGCTAGTTTTTCCCTCTGCTAAATATTGAGCAGAACTGTTTGAGGACTTTGAGTGTCTAGCATGTTTGCACGGTTGATGAGATTTTGTTACTTATCATGTCCATGTCCATATATTATTGCCCATTAATTACACACCCAACATGTATCAGGTATCGTTAAAGCCCATTAATGAAGCATAAAAAGCTAGAGAATTTAAAGGGAATTGGGGCAGCAGGGGGTGGGAAATCTTCTAGTCTGGAAGATTTCCAGACTAAACATAGAGGCAGTTTAAGAACCTTGAGACAGCTAGTGGTTTCAAACTTTTTCAGTCACAGAACATTCTGTTCAAATAGTAATAGATCTTACTAAGAAGCCCCCGAGTGCCATGGAGAAAATGATGAAGAACTGCTTGGTTGGAGAGGTGGGGCAGGGGGGTGCTGAGAACAGGAGAGTCCCTCTGGTGATACACAAATGAAGTGTCCCTTCTTTTTTCTGCCAGTGCCCGCATCCCACCCAGTTCCAGCCCACCCCAGAGGCTCTTGGGGTGTGGCACACTGTTTGAAAACCTAACCTGATACAGTTTTCCTTCTTATTCCCTCTGCAACTGTCATTTTGTGTCTGTGGTGTGGTCAATGGACTTTTATTTTATGGTATGACACAGTGACTGCATACTCTCTTTCAGAGCATGACAGATGTGTCTTGCCCAAGGGCATATATATATATATATATGTATGTATTGAGGGGAAAAACAAACAAATGACCTAGACTATAAGCTCTGTCAGGGCCTTGAGTTTCTGGCTTGTTCATCATTGTGTAGCCCTAGCACTTAGCAAGTCTCCTGGTCCACACTGAATGAACAAACAAAAGAAAGAGTAGAAGAGAAAAGTTAGTCATCGATAAATTTTGAAAAATGGAATTAATGGGTCAAAGGGTGTGCACATTTTCAAATCTTTTAGTGAATGAGTTTCTTATGAAGACCAGCTGGGGCGGTGGGAGAAGCCATAGTAATCTAAATGTGGTGAGCCCTGCAGGGGTTAGTGCCTGGGGTGAGGCAGTAGCGAATGACACAGAAAAGAAAATGCAAATTTGAGATGCTCAGAGAAGAAAGGAAGAATACTAGTGATGGGTGGGTTTGGGAACCTGCGAGACTTGAGCCAAAAGCACTTTTGGTTTGGATCACAAAGATGCTGCGTGAAGGATTGGAAATACCATGGTAATCCTTCACAAAGCCAGTCAGAAGCTTAGCTCAGGGCAGAAGCCAAGTGTTGGCTTAAAAGACATAACTCAGCAGCCTGTGAGGCAGCTCTGGGTGCACCATGCCATGGAGGAGCAAGCAAGAACGGCTGTATGCCCAACAGCTGCCCTGCTGAGTCTGCCGAATATGAGCCTCAGTCGCTGGGCTGGGACGAGTGTGCTCCTGTCATACATGTACAAAGTGTCCCCACCTCTCCTGGGTCTCCTCCCTTCTCCACCTCTCTGACCCATCCCGCAAGGCATTGGGTGTTTTCCACCTCTTCCCTAAGCTTTTCCAGAAAGCCTAACACTTGGAGAGCCTCTCCAGTCCCTGAGCACTCCTAGTCCTCATGGCCTATGGTGTTTATTTGACACCTATCCCTGCCTGGGTGGCTCGCTGGATATGCACAGGCATCTCCCTAACTGGATGACAGGACAGGGAGGACGGGGTCTGCTGCAATTTCGTACTTTCCACACCTCTCATAGGATGCTCCCTCAGGCCATCTGGCTGACTGAATGATACTGATAAACCGAGCGGCTTCTGGGAATGGTCCATTTCCAGTTCCCTCCTGATCCACATGCTTTTTTGGGATTATCCAGCCCATTAATGCCCACAGACTGGCTCACGAGTAGGTTTCCTGAGACTGAAGAGGGGCTTGATTTCTTAGAGCCTCTCAGTGGAAAAGTACCAGGAGGTGCAGTGTCTTCTCCTTGTAGAACATTCCCACCCATAGGTGTCACTTGCTATATATGCTGAAGCAACTTGCTCCACAGAGAAATATGTTTAAAAGCTCTGCTGGCATAATTCCAGGTAGATTCAGCTAAGCTACTCTGAAGGAACATGCACACACACACACACACACACACACACACACACACACAGTGAGATTATTCATAGTAAAGGACTTAGTGACCCAGCTTTAAGGGCAGCTGTATGCGCCCATTTTGGATAAACAAAGAAACCTGTAAATGAAATGATGAGGCGTGATCCGTGACATTATTCTCACCTAAGAACTATACTTTGAAATTGTACTTCCATGCACCATCCCTCCCGATCCTATTCTGAAAGATGTGGCCAAGAGTCAGAGGGGAGCATCTTGATGGGTAGAATCTCAAGGCGATGGGCCACTTAGCTGGAGACTTGCAGGGGACTTGCCTCCTCCAGGCACCTGGCCCAGCTCCAAGAGCCCATCGCCACGACTGGGGGTGTGAAAATCCAGCTCACTTTCTGTCCCTCTTTCCTTTGTGTGTTCTGGTTCCTGTTTCTGGCCTCGAATAATGGGAGAGAAAAGCAGAAAAATGCTGTGTTTAGGAGCTCAGCTTTTAGAGATGGCAGTGAGGAGGATGGGAGACAGGTTTAACTTTCTGTTACACCAGGCAGTGGGACCTTGAATAATTTGTTCAACATCTCTGAACTTTGGTTTCCTCATCTGAAAATGAGTTGATATTTACCTCACAAGATTCTTGAGAAAAATAAATGGAATAATAATTGTAAAACTTTCAGCATAGTGTCGGGTGCATAGGAAGAGTTCAATAGATACATGTATTCAGCAACTACTTATTAAGCACCTACTATGTGCCAGGGATTGTTCTAGGCACTTGGATCACATCAGTGAATGGCGGCTAGTGTTACAGGACCCAGCCAGCTTGGATCCTGGTGGGGTGGGCTGCGTGTGAGGTTGGAGAGAAGCGTGGCTGAGCTTGTGATAGGGTAACCTCCATATACTACTTCTACTGAACCCCAGAGTGAGCAGTGGGAAGGGGAGAATGAGGGGGCCACATGATCGCCCACACCCTCAGAGAGACCTGGGTCCATTCCCCATTGGTAGCTGGAATGCAAAACTCCCACAGTTGGGTCTAGTACATGGGCCCCTGTCCTCTTATGGGGTAGGGGGTACCCAGTGATATGGTCAAGAGCCTCCCTCACCCCTGCCCTGGGCTCAGGTTAGCCCCAGCTGCCTCTCCCTGGAACCTGCTGTTGGCCTTCTCATCTTTTTCTGGGTTTCAGCAGCACTGACAGAAGAACGGGTTTAGTTAGCCATGAAACTATACTCAGGCTTCCCTTGAAAGCAGTTTCCAGATCTCTTCCTCAATTCATTCCTTCCCTCCATTTACCTTGTCTAGTTTACCATGGTGCTGGCCTCTGCTCCCAGGGGTCAAGATTTGAGCACCTAAGACACTCAATAACAGAGGTGACTCTGTGGAAGTAGGGTGCCACATTCATTTCCACGAACTGTTCCTTGGGACAACAACAATAAAAAGGCATGGAGGAAGTAATTACAGCTGGAGACACAGATCTTGCACATGGCAGCAGGAGTTGTTTTGCCTGTTGGAGATTAAGAGGTATAGTTTCCATGTCAATTACAGGTGGGAAACCCGCCAAGCTCAGTGCTGTTCTCTCATCCTTTCTGTATTTTAGGACATCTGTGCAGCCTTAACATTCCTATGGACAGAAGCAGGAATGTCACCTCCAAACACAGGAGAGCTTGTGTTAGCTGGGCTCTGGGAAAAAGGCATATTTGGGGTTTCCCGGCAGCCCCTATGCCAGGGCTTGGTTTTCAAGGTTGCCTGCAGTCTGGCCTCCTGCAGGCCCTGCAGCAATAGATATTTAGAGCAATCCACATGCACAGTACTGATGGCTGGTGCCCAGGGGAGCCTGACGGTCTCTTATGGGTAAGAAGAGAGTTTGCTTCTTGAACCAATTAATAAGGAAGCATGGGCCAAGGGCCCCAAACAAGGGGATTTTCTTAAGCACATCTCAGCATTAGGCACAGCTCTGGGACACTTTAGGTACAGGCCTGAGGCAACAACAGCAGGGAAAAAACTCCATTCTCAGCCAGGTTACCCCAGTGTGCTACCAATGGGTATTTCAGAGTTCCTCAGCAGGGACTGTGTCCCCAGGCCCTGGGACACCTTGCAAACCCGTTGTTTCTATTGAAAGGGCCCAGGCCCACCCCATTGCTGGCCTGTGGTTCTTTTCTGCTCTTTCACTCTAGCTTGTTCTCTTAGGACACCATCGCTAGGAAGAGGGGTGGCCAACCAAGACAGACGGGTCGCCAGGGGCCCCCGCCCCCACTCTGGTTAATAATGATCTCCCTTCTCCTCTGCTTCCCAGTACCAGAGATGTCTCCAAGAGCACCAGCAACCCCAGCTATCTGGATCTGAAGTGGATATGCTCAGCGGCATCCTGGCCCACCCCACCCCCCACCCCAGAGAAGATGCTGCTGCTCTCAGAAGATGCCAGAGCTAGCCACCACCCACACTGCAAGTCTGGAAGCTCTGCAAGGACCCAGCAAGGCAGCCCGCTCAGTGAAGGCTTTGTCTCCTGTGGCAGGAAGCGCAACATTAAGAACAAGAACCCTGGGCTGGACTACCCTTGAGATTTAATGACCAGAGCTGAGACCCCCAAGACCACAATGACTATGGAGGGCTATCATCACCTTGCCTGACCCTCTAATGCCTCTCAGTTCAAGGAGGCCACTGAGTGAAACCGAAGGCTGGTTTTCCTTGGAAGCCAGCGGCCCATCCACCTGCTCCACTTCCCTGCCTCTTGCAGCCTCCGCTCAAACACTGTCGTGGCTTGGCAGCACCACAAGACAGAGTGAAAACAGATACCGCTGCCCACATTCCTATCTCCTCTCATTTATGCAGATTAAATGCTTTCTTTCCTTGTTTTACACTGCTAGGATTTTCATCACCCTGTTTTTTCTTTCTCTACATCAGCTACAAGAAAAAAAAGGAGTTACAGAGCAACTAAGATGTCACAACTGTTTTCAGTTTTATTAATGAGTTGTTATACTTATTTTACAGATAGAGAATTACCATTGCAACATTGCTCCATTGCCCACTCATCCATTCAAGCATCTGTCCATCTGTCCATCCACCCATTTGTCCACTCCCAAAATGGTCATCAATTGTCTACTGTGAGCCAAGCAAAGTGCTCCTTACTTTGGACTCTGAATCCAGTGCTCTTTCTACTTCACCATAGACACATGCCCCTTGAGTATAAGGGAGCCTGATTCATTCAACAAATATCTGTTGTCCACCTCCAGTGTACTGGCATGTTCTAAATGCATCCAACAAAACCAAAATGAAAAAAAAGAAAAACCCATTCCTTCAAGCGGATTGCATTCGGACTGGGGGAGATAGACAAAATAAAAATAAGAAAGTCAAATATATATGTTAGTGACATGTGCCATGAAGAATAATGCCCAACAGGTAAATGGGGCAATTAACAAATGTAATGTAAATAAATTATTTCCATGAAATCATTGACTCACCAACAGAGGGAACACAATTTAGTCCACGGTAAAATATTCCTTGGTATTAATAATTTCTTCTCCTAAAGTATTTCAGGGGCTGCCAAGCTGCTTTCCTGTTTCCTCTTCCTTGGGGCTGATTGCATCCCATGATGTGCCCAGGTTTTGAGACGTTCCTCATGAATGAAAATAGAACTGTCTGGTTCCTCCATCCATAGCAAGGGACCCTGGACAGAAATAACTTTTGTGCATTTCTCCAGCTACATTTAGTTAAGTGATGCCTTTTCTTCGTTTTCTTTAAGATGTCTTATAAAACCCTATTGATTTAGCTCAGTTGTTTGACATTTATGATGCTTTAGATAGGCTTTGGCCTGAGATTGCCTTGAGGAATAGTGCAGGTAAGCAAATTAAGAATAAAAATAAGATTGCAAAAGATTGCACTACTTAAGGGAATAAGTTGCTTTTTCATTATCTTGAATAATTTGTTCTTAAATGCATCAGAGGGACCAAATGATAGTTGACTGATCGGCTCGTTATAAATAATTCTCACCTATTCCTAAAAGCGGGGGCCTGTTGTGCACTTGCTACCTCTGTTTAGAGAATATTGCGCTTCAAGCCCATTGGATTTGAAAGTAATAGAAATGGTCTTTTTAAAACAAATATTCTAGAATGAGCACTTCATTAAATCGAGACCCACCTTTTACCCAAATTTAGCTAGACTTTAATGTGCATCACACATCTCTAATCTGGGCTTTTCCTATAGCCTATTTCAAAAGACATATTTGTTCAGCCTTATCAGTAAGGTATTCAATCATGCTTCCCTTGTATCAGGCACCTCAAGGGCAGGAGATAACACAAATGTGCTTGGTTTTTAATAGCTGAAAATATCTCTACGTGAGGTTAACTGTATTTACCCAATGCCAGATACCTGAAAGGAGTGTGAAAAATTAAGGTAATTATTAATGTCTCCAAATAGCTGGATGATGGTGTCATATTTGCAATGCATAGATTATGCCATCATGTCAGATTTGGGACACTTTGGGAGGTTTGGAATGGGATGGGGATGGGTGGCAGTGAACAATATCAGACAGGGTGGATACGTAATTCCAAAGTTGGAATTAGTGTCTCTATTTTAACAGCAATTCCTTCACTTAACAGCAATTCTTTTCTGTTTATCATTGTGGGGAAAACTAGAAAATACAGAAATATATCAAGAAGAAAAAAAATTTTTAAATCACCCAAAATCCCACCAACCAGAGACAGCTATTAATGATCGTGGTATATTTATTGTAAGTCTCCTTATTTCTGTCTTCATGCAAACACATTTTTAAAGAATGGACACTGGTATTGTATTGTTTATACAACTCTAAATGCTGCTTTTTCACTTATTACAATTAGGACTTTTTTCATGTTAATAAATACTTCCTGAAAACATAAATATCTAATGGTTTCATCAAAATTTATTAACTTTCCCTTGTTGATGAACATTTAGGTTGCTTTCATTTTTTCTTGCTTATATAAAATAAACATTCTTGAACATAAATACATGTTAACAGCTCTGAAAATTACTTCATGCCCTTATTCTTTTTCTTTTTTCTTTTTCTTTTTTTTTTTTGAGACAGGGTCTCACTCTGTCACACAGGCTGGAGTACAATGGCATGATCTCTCCCTCCCGGGTTCAAGAGATTTTCGTGCCTCAGCCTCCTGAGTAGTGGGACCACAGGCGTGCACCACCATGCCTGGCTAATTTTTGTATTTTTTGGTAGAGATGGGGTTTCACCGTGTTGGCCAGGCTGGTGTTGAACTCCTGGCCTCAAGAGACCCACCTGTCTCAGCTTCCCAAAGTGCTGGGATTACAGGCGTGAGCCACTGTGCCCAGCAATGCCCTTATTCTTGATCACCTTCCCTACCTTTGGAGGGGTTATGGAGACATAAAGTGTGCCTAAGATTCTGAAAACAGACAGCATGGTTTATTTTTTGTGGCAAGGATATTTTGTGGCAAGGATGTTTTGCATTGATCAGTTGCATTTAATTAATTAATTACTTTATTCAATAGGAATTTACCAAAGTCATGCTATACGCTAGGCACTGTGGAGGGACTGCAAAAAGACTTCAATGACTGCACCGTCTTGTTGGAAAGATGCCTAGACAACATTTGAGAAACCCTGATCGTGTTTGATGACACATAACTGCTAACAGTTAACATGGAACTTTCTATATGCTATATACAAACATACAAATATATGTATGTATATTTACTCAACCCTCACAACAACTACTACTGTTATTATGAATCCTGTTTTATAGTGAGAAAACTGAAACATGGAGAGGTTAAGTAATTTGCCTAAGATCACATAGCTACTAAGTGGTGGAACTGTGATTAGAATCCAGGCATTCAGGCTCCAGAGTTCATACTCTTCACATACCACATCTATCTTGAATATAACAATGTAGAGAAAAAGAATTATAGCAAGTATATGTCTAGGTAAGCTTTTTCCAGAAGTGACTGTTTTTTTGCATTGGGTTTGTAAACTTTCAACAATAAAGCAGGTTGGACTTTATATCAGCCAAAGCAGAATATTCTGATGTCACCTTTCCCAAAGTTTAGGATGTTAATGAGAATTGCTAATCCAAGAGAAGAAAATAATCTCATCTGATTTGGGTAAGTCAATTATTTGAAAGTAGAAGAACCACCCTTCCACCTCTCTCGTCCTAAGGAACCTCTGGGGGAAGTACTGGAAAAATAATGCTTTCTGATAAGCCCAATAGGAGTTTTGATTTGTAATAACTATTTTAATAAATATCAGTTCAATTCCTATAATTTTTAAGAAGTTCATTGAATGAATTAAAGAACAAATGAATGAGCAATGCTTTAGGCTATAGGCTTTCAGAGGACATAATTCTATGAAACAGACTCAGTGGTATGCTGGCACCAGCTCCTACTTGCGTCTCTTTTCAACTTTGTGTTCAGTGACTTTGCCTTGATAGCTTGACATCAGCCATGGTGGGAATATTTAAACTAAATAACCCAGAAAATGATTCATATTAGAGAGCTTTTTTTTTTCCTGGAACTAAGTGTTAAACATTTACCAGCACACCACTGCCTAGACTTGTTAGGAAATTCACAAGTGAGAAGAAATTCTGTGATTCCAGGAGATGAAAGAGGGAAGTGTAATGAGAATATCAACTTAAATCTTTTTATCCGTTGCTTTCTTTAATTGGGTCATTTCAGAGGGTGGGTAGATTTTGTTAAGACAGTTGAAATATTTACTTAGGTAGAGGGGTGAGTGCAGTTGAAGAGTAAAGTCTGTTTGGGGCAGACAAAAGAATGATAGCACTCTCTCAAGTGCTCTGCCACCAGCAGTAAAAGTTGGGAGAAGGACCTAGCACCATGACACCTGATCTGTCCGGCATAAGTGAGTGCCGAGTCAAAGGCCTGCAATTCAGGCCAGTGCTCAGGGGCACGGTCAGTTTCAGCCAGGCCCAACTCTCTTTCCCAGGTCCATGGCGTGGATGGCACCCAGAATCCAGGAGGGGAGTGCTGGTGGATACACCTGGGAGGGCCTTGTGGAGGACCATTTGCGTGTAGAAATAAGGAAGTAGACATGTTTGAGCTGGAAGAAAATCTTACATGTCTGATCCAATTCTCTCATTTCACAGATAAGGAAAAGGGGCCCCAGAGAGTGAAGAGGGGATGTCCTGAGGTTATGAGGATGGTTTACAGCAAGGATCTGGACCAGACAGCAGGGTGTGACCCTCAGCTCTCTCCATACTTGCTGCTTGACATTGGATAGGTTATTTAGGCTCTATGTGTTTTCTCATAAACACATAGAGGTTAGGTAAAAATGGTGGTGTGAGAATGAACTAATACATGTAAAGAGCTTGCATGTAGTGAGCTCTCAATAAATATTAGTAATACTGGGCACAGTGGCTCATGCCTGTAATCCCAGCACTTTGAGAGGCCGAGGCAGGTGGATCCCTTGAGGTCAGGAGTTTGAGAACACCCTGACCAACATGTTGAAACCCCGTCTCTACTAAAAATACAAAAAATTAGCCGGGCATGGTGGTGGGTGCCTGTAATCCCAGCTACTCGGGAGGCTGAGGCAAGAGCATCACTTGAACCTGAGAGGTGGAGGTTGCTTTGAGCCCAGATCACGCCACTGTACCCCAGCCTGGGTGACAGAACCAGACTTCATCTCAAAAAAAAAAATTAATAATATAGAGCCCTTGTGCTGGCACTGTTCTCTTTTATAGCCAGAAAGAGAGAAAGATTATAGAAAATAAAAATATATTAATATATGAAAGGCATAATACTGTGAATTAATACTGATTAATTCATTATACTATTATATCAAAAACCAGGATATTATTAATAAATAATATATGGAAAACCACCATATACGTTGGTAAAACATTAACATTTTCAAATCTCCAATCCCAGAATTTTCCCCAAATCCAGATTGTGCAGGTATTTTAGTGAATGATTCACCCTACAGAATTACTTACTACATTTTTCTTTAAACTTCAATGGATTTGTAGCTGAATGAGGGGTCAGGTAATCACCAGACATCTTGGAAGGGCACACGACCCCTTAGGCCTTTTCTTGGAGAATGTTAAAAGAAACCTCTTCCCTCCCGTTACGGAGGCCGACCATGAGTCCCTTTATGTTGACAGTGAAGTTATCTGGGGCTACACCTCTTTCACATGCTCTGCCGCCAGCAGTAAAAGTCAGAAGGCCCTGGCACAGGGCACACCTGTTCTGTTCGGCATGAGTGCTGAGTCAAAAGCCTGCAATTAAGGCCAGTGGCTGGGAGGAGGCCTGGTCCCAGCCTCTCCTGGATTTGCCTCACCCCATCCAAACACAGGTCATGTTCATCATCTGCTAGCCAGCAAGGAAGATGTGTGGGGTACAGGTTGCAGAGACTGAGCCTGGAGCCTGACTCTCTGGGCTCTACCACTCACTGTCTTCATTTCCAAAGGCAAAGCACTTGACCTCTCTGAGCCTCCATTTCTCATCCATAAAATGGGGATGATGATAAAAGTGACTGCTTCGTAGGATTGTTGAGAGGATCAACTCAAGTCATATGTGAAAAGTGGCACATAATAAGTACCCTGTTTCATGTTTCTCATTTATTTTATTTTTAATTTTTTTTAGGTTTTTTACTGTGGTAAAATATATGTAACATAAAATTTACTATTTTACTATTTTTAAATGTAAGTGGCATTGAATACATTCACACTATCATGCAACCATCAACACCATCCACCTCCAGACTTCTCCATCATCCCAAACTGAAACTCTGCTCATTAAACAATAACTCCTCATTCCCACTTCCCCTTAGCCTCTGGGAACCATTGTTCTTTGCCCATTTTTAAATGGAGGTTGTTGCTGGGTTGTGGGAATTCTTTATTCTGGATATTAATCCTTTACCAGATAGGTAATTTGAATTTTTTTTCCTATTCTGTGGGTTGCCTTGACTATGTCCTTTGATGCACAAAATATTTTAATTTTGATGAAGTCTAGTTTACCTATTTTTTCTTGTATTGCCTGTGTTTTGGTGTTAATTCCAAGAAATCATTGCAAAATTCAATGTCATGAAATTTTGCCACTGTTTTCTTCTAAGAGTTTTATAGTTTTAGCTCTTATGTTTGGGTCTTTGATCCACTTTGAGTTAATTTTTGTTTATGATGTAAGGTAATGGTTCAACTTCATCCTTTTGCATGTGGATATCCCATTTTTCCAGCACTATTTATTGAAGAAAAGACTGCCTTTTCTCCATTGAGTGGTCTTGGCACCCTTGTTGAAAATCATTTGACCCTATATATTAAGGTTTATTTCTGATTTCATTGGTCTATGTGTCTATCTTTATGCCAGGACTGCTCTGTTTTGATTACTATAGCTTTATAGCAAGTTTTGAAATCAGGAAGTTTGAGACCTTCAACTTTGTTCTTCATTTTTCTGGATTGCTTTGGCTATTCTGGGCCCCTTGAGATTCCATATGAATTCTAGGATGGGTTTATCTATTTCTATAAAAAATGTGGTTGGGATTTTGATAGGGGTTGCATTGACTCTGTAGATCACTTTGGGTATTATTGACATCTTAACAATATTAAGTCTTCCAGTCCACAAACACAAGATGTCTTTTCATATATTTATGTCTTTAACTTTTTTAGCAACATTTTGTGTTTTCAGTGTGCAAGTTTTTTGCCTCCCTGGTTAAATTTATTCCTATTTAATTTATTTTTAACGCTAAAATAATGCTCCATTTGTGTGTGGTTTTATACCAAAACTTTACAAATGTTAACTTTTCAATCCTTATAACACAACATTCTACACATGAGAGTAACTGAGGCAAAAATATAAAAATAAAGATGTAGCAAAAAGGTAAATAAAATACTGTGATGAATAATATGATAGGAGAAATATGTTTGTCAACACATACAAATATTTATGTATATATACAATCTATATTGACAAAATAAAGTAAGGTAAACAGATGTGTGTGTGTGTGTGTGTGTGTTTAATTTTTATGTCCTTGTTTTGGGAGTGGTTAAAGGTGTGGCACATACCAGGATAATGTGGATTGATTTATGCCTTTTCCTATAATGTAGATGAATAACTCCCACACTTTGACAGTTTCTTACCCTAGTATTATTTCCTTTTTGTAACCTTCCCACTCCTATTTCACACTTCCTAAAAGTGCCACCAAGCATATATTTAATTTTTAATATAAAGTAAATTAAGACTCTCCATTGTGATCTTTTAGAGAGTTTTGCAAAACCTTTGGAGGTGCCTGGAAACACTCAAGTGTATGGGAAATCAGAGTTTGGGAATTATTAGACTAAATACCTACCTGGTTGATATTCAAATTGATTATTTAAAGATATTTTCTTAATAAGACCTTCAGAGCAAGTCAAAGATAAATGTTTTGAGGGCATTTTCCTTTGGTTCCCATCTTTGTGCCATGATGTTAGGCTATAAAAGCCAGCTTGGGGTGTGGGGCCCTGAGTTTCACTATATTTCTGAAGCAGGCAGGGTGACAGGCTAGAGCTGTCTGTGTGGGGAGGTAGCCATGGTTACCGAGGCCTGGCTTGGGTTGATGATAAGACTCAGCCTGAACTGCAGACCCCTAGAGAGCCAAGCTCTGTCTCTAAGACACCAAATCCAGGGTCTCCCAACCATGGCCTTTCTGGGATTCTGGTCATTAATCAACTAAAAGGTGAGTTTCATTTACCAGCTTGCCTCCTAAGTAACTTTGAAGCAGTAATAGAATTCATTCATTCCTGCATTTATGCCTGAGTAAATACCCTTAATATATATCTATTGAGCTTTTAGCCAGGCAAAGTATAGCAATGATGCCTAAGCCCAGTCTCAAGGAATAAGTAGCAGTGTGTCAGGTAGACAAGGGAAGTTTATCAAACTGGGTCCAATCAGGAGAGCAAAACTACACCATAGTTTGAACAGGAGAAGTTTAATATGAAGAATTGTCAACTATGTCAGGAATTGGAGTAACAGATTATTGGCTAGCAATAAGTAAAGAGAATTTTAAACAATACAAGCATAGCGGACCCAAGGAGAAGCCACTGCCCCCAGGGGACATGGCCATGGCTTGCTGATTGGCAGAGAAGATGCTATGTTGCTGTGCTGGTAGAACTTGCTGGAACCTGGAACTTGCCAGAAATCCCGCAGGGTATTGGGGAAAGCTGTTCATGAGAAGGTGTCTCACAGGAGGCACTCTGATACAAAACTGCCCCAAGCTGATGGATGCTAGGGGAAGCTACTGGTCACTGGGATGCAGGAGCTGGGCCCTGGCACTGGGAAGTGCTACAGAAGCCTGCTGAGCAAGCTTATGGGAACAGGAAGCAAACCCCTTTTCCTCCTGCAGTGTCTCTCCAGCACCCTCTACTGACAAAGCTTAACATCGTCTCAGCTGACAAAAAAAATAAATCATCAAAGGGCCCAGATCTATTTTCACAGAGAATGCAAAAAGGGTGAATTTGGAGCAATACATTGATAACCAGCACAAGAGGGCAGGGAATTTGAGGTGGAGGGAATACCATGTGCAAAGGCGGGAAGGCATGAGAGGATGTGTCAGATTCTGGTAGTGGCAGGTTTTTATTTTGACAGTCAGAGCAAGGTCACCCACATCTATCTACTCTGATCTGTTTAACCACAGTGTATGTTTATAGAAGGGTCATAAATGGTGGTTTTATAACTCTGTATATAAAACCTCGACACAATCAGGCTCAATAACTATTGATTGATTAATTGTTGCAACACTTTGGATTATTCGGTTTGACAAGCTTAAAATGAGCTATCAAGGCATGCTGCTTGCATTTTTAGAAGTATAGGATGCAGCTGTGGGAGCTGGTTCCTCTCTACTACATGTGGAATATTGTGTCCATTCAGAACTCCCTACCTAATAAAGGTTACTGAAAAACAAAAAACAGCAACAACAAAAAGCACAAAGGATGAAGTGCCCAAGATGGTCAAGTGTTTGGAAACTTTATTTGCTACAGTTGCATCCTGTTTGTTCTCATGCCTCCTGGCCACACCCTATTTTTCCTGTTCTGCACCCATCCCAAAAATGTTATTTACCAGGGTTTGGTTCTCAGTCCCCTTCTCTTATCAGCTCTGCTGGCTAACTACATCCACACCCATGTCTTTTTTTTTTTCTTTTTTTGAGATGGAGTCTTGCTCTGTCACCAGGCTGGAGTGCAGTGGTGTGATCTCGGCTCACTGCAACCTCTGCCTCCTGGATTCAAGCGATTCTCCTGCCTCAGCCTCCCGAGTAGCTGGAACTACAGGCATGCGCCACCACGCCCAGCTAATTGTGTATTTTTAGTAGAGATGGGGTTTCACCATGTTGACCAGGAGGGTCTCGATTTCCTGACCTCGTGATCCGCCCACCTCGGCCTCCTAAAGTGCTGGGATTACAGGCGTGAGACACTGCGCCTGGCCCACACCCATATCTTTAATGGCACTCATGGGCCTGTGACTCACACACCCATGTCTCCTGCCCAGATCTCTCCTCTGAGCCCTGATACCGCCCACTCAACGTCACCTGTGTCCCACAGACACTGCAGACTTGACATATGCAAAGTGGCACTCCCCAGCTCCCTGTTCCACAACTGGTTTTCCTTGTCTGTTTTCTGTCTCAGTCAGGATGTCACCATCCACTCAAGCCAGAAAAGTGGGGTTGAATTTCCCTCTCCTGCACGCCACATTCAAGTTTTACTGATTCAATATTTTCAGCACATTTCCAGAGCATCCACTTCTTGTCATTCCCCCTAGCTGCTACCTTAGCTGAGGCCAGGGGCATCTCTCCCCCTGCTCTCAGGATGACCTCCTTACGGACAACTCTGTCATCAATTTGTCCCTCTCGAGTTGCTTCTGTGCCCAGCAGTCAAGAAAATCTTTCTCAAGCTGAGATATTATGTAATTTCCCTGCTTAAAACTCTTTGGCATGACTTCCAAATGTCCTTGGCAATCTGGTTCTGGCTTTCCTCTCCAGCATTGTATTTTATTATGCTACCACCCTGTGCCCCCTGACCCCACCACCAAACCTTTCCAGCAGTGCCACTGGGCTTTGCACATACTGTTTCCAGTGCTTGAAATAGCCTCTCACTCTCTCCTTCCCTATCCACTGCTGCTGTCTCCTTTGAGTGTCCATCCCAGAACCATTAACTCTTTCCTTCCATCCTATAAGCTCTTTGAAGGCAGGAACCATGACTTACTCATCTTTGCATCCCAAGCATCCAGGATGCTGCCTAGAACGGTGGGAACTGAACTGAATTGAATTGACTTTTTCCCGGCCAGAATAATGTGAGAAGAAGGAGAGACAGGACCATGTAGTTGCTGACTCTGAACAACGAGAGTGCTGTTATGTAAAAGAGGAAATTCTATGTTTCTCACAAAAACACAGAAACAAAAATAGCAGATGGGTTTCCAAGGAGATAAAATTGAAGTCCATATAAAGGAGATTTTAGCAATCCCATCTGCCTAATAGTGGCAGTATTGAAAATTAGTGAGTGTCCCCTACTGGAAATGTTCATAAGCAGGCACTCCATGTCCACTCAGGAATTTCTGCTGTGGCAGGGTGCTTTGAGCAGATGGGCTCTGAAACCCTTCCAGATCTAGAGTTCCATGATTCTAGATGCAACATAGAGAGAATTAATTTACAGTGACCTAGAATTTGCCCCCTAAGAACTTAATAATGGTGTCTCACCAAGACGTTTTCTGGTGAACAATGACTCGAAGAAATGCCTTGAGAACCAGAGTATAGTTGGTAATCAGTTGGCATCCCTCAGGGTGGATCTGGCATTCATGAATCTGAGAAAGCTTCAGGAGTTGGTGATAGGACTCAGGATGGACAGGTAGCATGCTGGGGATGTGGCAGAGCAGAGGTGGGCAAGGCCTGATTCCAGGAGTTCCTGCAGGAGGGCATCCCAGGTGTGGTCCTGTAGGTAGGCAGAGTTCCATATGATGGGAACCTGGTGGCAGATGAATGGCAGTCTGGGCAGGCTAGGGTAGGACGGGGCCTCCAGGTTAGAACAACTGGCAAAAACAAGTCAGGACCCCACTCTCAGGCATCTGAGGAGGCAGCACCAGGACTATGGTAGAGATCCTGCTGCTGTGGCTGGGCAATAGGAGGAGGCCATGTTTACAAGCATCCTGAATAAGGACCCGCCTCATCAGTAAGATCACGGTGGAACCACAGTTAGAAGCTTGGATACTGAAGCTCTGACAAGCTGGTCTGAAATCTTTCTTCTTCCCATCTCTCAGAGGGAATACGGTTGGTTTCTCAACTGGGATACTCTGAGCTCCTTCTACTTGGAGCTAAGTAGCTGCTCCTTTGGAGAGGGCACAGATGTGGAGGCATTAGGAGTTCCATCTTCACAGCTTCGAGGTTAACCTAGGAGGTCATCGAGATGATGGAGCCTCAATTTGAGAAAGAGTTCCCTCTGCTGGCAGATCTAAGATAGTCTGTTGACTCAGGTACCTGATAATTTTTGAAGATGCATTTAAGAAGTTAAGCTATTGAGAATAAAAAAATCTTAGCTAGGCTTTATTTTATTTTTCTGATTGGTTAGAGACTCTTGGAGCCTTCTCTTTTTTCTCAATCAACTTTACTGAGGTATAATTAAAAAAAAATAAAACATACTCATATGACTTGGCTGTGTCCCCACCCAAAATCTCATCTTGAATTATAATCCCCGTAATCATCATCATCCCCACGTGTCAGGAGACAGACCAGGTGGAAGTAATTGTCATGGGGGCAGTTTCCCTGATGCTGTTCTCGTGATAGTGAGTGAGTTCTCATGAGATCTGATGGTTTATGTGTTTACTAGTTCCTCCTGCATTAACTCTCCTTCCTGCCACCATGTGAAGAAGGGGTCTTGCTTCCCCTTAGCTTTCTTACACGATTGAAAGTTTCCTGAGGCCTCCCCAGTCCTGCGGAACTGTGAGTCAATTAAACCTCTTTCCTTTATAAATTACCCAGTCTCGGACAGTTCTTTATAGCAGTATGAAAACAGACTGATACACATACAGACACATACACCTAAGTAACCATCACTATCGCAATCAGGGTATCAAATATTTCTATCAACCCAAAAAGTTCCTTTGTGATTTTTGTAGTCAGTCCCCACTCTTGATTCCCCATGCCCCAGGTCATATAGACGAGTATTGTCTGTGTTCAAATTTCAAATACATGGAGTTGCACAATATATGCTCCTAGGTCTAAATTTTTTCACTTAGAATAATGTTTTTGAAATTCATTCATGTTGTATTTATCAGTAGTTTTTAGCATTGTATCGCACTGCAGTATTTCATTGTATATGTCATCATTTGTTTATCCATTGACCAGTTGAACATTTGGGCTATTTCCAGTTTGGGGCTGTTTTGAATAAAGGTGCTAAGTTCAAGTCTTATTTGCAGACATATGTTTTCATTTCTCCTGAGTAAATACCTGCAAGTGGAATTTCTGGATCATATTGTAAGTGTATGTATAATTTTATAAGATATTGCCAAGCTGTTTTCCACAGTGGTTGTATATCTCACCAGCAGCATATGGGAGTTCCACTTCCTTCACATCCTTGCCAACATTTGGTGTGGTCAGTCTTTTAAATTGTAGCCATTTTAGTGGTTGTGTTGAGTATATGAAAAATCATTATTACATTTAGTTGTTCTTCTCACAGCAAGATCTTGAAGCCTTAAAAATATATTTTTAAAAATTTTAACTGTAATAAAAAACACATAGCATAAAATTGATCATCTCAGCCATTTTTGAGTGTAGTTCAGCAGTGTTAAGTATATTCACATTATTGTACAACAGCTCTCCAGAATGTTTTCATCTTGCCAAATAGAAGTTCTATACCCATTGAGAACAACAACACTTCATTTCACCTTCGCCAGGAGAATTTTAAAATTACACTTTTTATTTTGAGATACTTATAAATGTATATAGAGTTGTAAGAAATAATACAGAGATATCCCGTATACTTTTTACCCACGTTTCCCCAGTGGTAACATCTCACAAACCTATAGTACAATATCACAACCTATTGGAGCCTTTTAAAAATACACACCTCTCAAAGTTGAGTGAGAAGTCACAGAAAACAGGCACCATTAGATCATGTCCTGTGCTCCATTGTCAATGAGACAGGCAGAATCTGAAGCATCAGAGGCTGTCCTAACCATAATGCCAATGAATACTCTGAGAATCACATTTCAGGGACCGCAAGAACCACTGATCCGTTAATATTGGCAACACCAACGCTTAGTGCTTCCAACCTGAAAATGCTGCATCTGGAATTTCAAATTAGGCATCCCTGATGAGAAAGCAAGATGCAGAGTGAAGCACAAGGAGACGGTCAAAAGCAAGAGGTATATTCATTTAGACGTCTGCCAGTGGGAACGGCACTCGGCATGTCTTCTTTTCTCACCTAGACATTTCTATCTTTCTGACTAGGAGCAATCATGGGTGGTGGTTCAGTTTAGGGAGAATGAAATAACTGTGGACCCCCCAGCTCATTTGAGCTAATAGCTTCAAAATACTTGGCTAGATGCCCAAATAAGTAATGAATGGACTAGTTTTAGTTTTAGCTTTTTGTGCTTCCACTGTGCATCTCTGGTGGAGGGAAGGCTAAGCAGCGGAATGGCTAAGGTGCAGGGAGTCAGGAATAGGAAGAGAAAGACCCAGGTGATCTTCAGACTGGATAGCCAGCCCCAGCGGGCTCTGGAGCTGATGGTAATGATAGGAAGCAAATCCTGAAGGTAAAGGTTATAAGACAGTCTTAAGGGTGGGGAAGGGTGAGGAATGAAATCAACTGCAATGACAAATGTAATTTTTAAGATAACCAATGAGAAACAAAAAGATGAAAATTAGCTTGATGAAAAAGGGATGTAGTGAATCTCTCCCCATTTCCTTTAGCATCTTTCAGAAGATGATCATTTTAGGGCAGTCCCCAAACGATGGTGACAAGACAATCACTCTTTCGGAGATCATTTTTGAAATTATGGCAAAGTCAAGGGCACCCGCTGTAAGTTCCTTCACATCCTCTTCTCCATCTCCGGCTCTTTGCCTGTTCTGAGCTCCTGTCTCTGAAGAATCTCTCCACTTCTGTTGTGAGTTCATCCCCCTGTGCCCTTGGTCCCTCCTGCTGCCCTAAAGTCTCACTCTATCAGGAATGCATGCTCCTCTTGGATCTTCCAGCTCTCCTTTCCGGGACCTGCAAGCATGCTCGGATCGCCCCTTCCTTCAAAACACATGCCTTAGGCCTGCTCCCCAGTCACCTTACCGACCTCAACCCCTCCTTCCTTTCATTAGTAAACGTTTTAAAAGAGTACTATCACCAGCTACCTGTCTCCTTGACCTTGGGCCGACTGCTGGTCGCCTTTTCCCAACACTGTTGCCTGAGGGCTGTCAGCGCCCTCCCAGTCGCTGTGTCCCCAGCCTTTTCTCCTGGATCATCGTCTCTGTTGTGCTGGACACTATGGGCATGCTTCTCTCCTGTGTCACCCTGTACTTCCTGGAATTTTGTGCTATCACCCTTTTCCCTTTCTCCTTTTCTAGGACATCTTTGCCACTTCCTCTGCCCCACAGATTTAGGCCTCTGCAGAAGTTCACTTCTGGGCGTTTTTCTCTTATTTCCTATTTTGTATAGTCTTTCTTCCAATAGTCTCATCTGGTTCCTCTGTTTCAATTAAAGCTTCTAAGCAGATGTCTTTGAGTTTCATTGGTTAGACCTTTCTAAGGTGCCTAAATTGTGGGGTCGTGTCAGGATGAGATTGTGCTTTTGCTTGACCTTTGTACCCCCTAGCATAACGTCCTAAATATAGTAGAAGCTCAGATGATATTTGCTGAATAGCATTTGTATCCCCAACCTATTGAATGGTGGGATGTTGGGATCCCTCATTCTTTTTTGTCTTTTTTTTTTTTTTTTTTGGTAGAGATAGTAACATAGAAGTTAAAAAGAAATTATTTAGGCAGATAGCAAGGGTAAGGAAGTCCTCAGTAAAGTTTTCCTTTTAATGACTAGCAGCCCTCAATCATTTCTTTTCTAACAAAGAGCAGCCTGTAACCTCAAGCTGCAGACATAGACAAGCAAGCTGGAAGCTTGCACCAGTAAATGCTGGCAGCTGTGCCAATAGGAAAAGGCTACCTGGGGGCCAGGAATGTTCAACATGGTGGCTTTAGCTTCCCTTTTCTTTGTCAACCAAGTGTACAGTAAGGAGCAGGCAACATGGCACCAGCCAAGTAGAGACCCCATCTGTATAATAAAAGATTAGGGTGGGATGGCTGGCCTCTTTGTGCTCTACGCAAACGTCACACCTGGTCTGACCAATCTCTTGAGCCCTGTGTAAATCAGACACTGCCTCCTCAAGCTCATCTATAAAACCCCGTGCATTTTACAACAAAACTGGAAGACCTACTCAGGTTCCCCCTCTCTCTGCAGGAGAGAGAGCTTTTCTCTTTTCTCTTTCTTTCACCTATTAAACTTCCACTCTTAAACTCACTTCTTGTGTGTCTGCATCCTCGATTTCCTTGGTGTGAGACAACAAACCTTGGGTATTTAACCTAGACAATGACGCTGCTTCAATAGGATCTTGCTATGTTGCCCAGGCTGGTCTTGAACTCCTGGCCTCAAATGATCCTTCTGCCTAGGCCTCCCAAAGTGTTGAGAGATTATAGGTGTGAACTACTGTGCCCAGCCGGGATCCCTTGTTTTGATGGCATCTTGACACTGTGGTGAAGGGAAGCCAAATGAATCTATAACCCTTCCCCTCCAAGACGCTGTCCCAAGAAACAGCCCTGGTTCAGGACAGTTGGTAGTCTGCCCTGTGCCAGTTCTCACAAATGACAGAGAAGCCTTCAGGACAGAAATCCTGGGAGTAATTGAGTCATGATTGGCACCCCCTGCACTGTTTCAAACTGACAACAAGTGGGCATGGCAGCATACGCCTCTTCCAAGTGGCATCTGATTTCTCAAAGGTGACTTTACATTGCTTTACAGAGGCTGGCACACTGACTCAGGAGAGCCTACAGGGAGTCGCACCTGAGCCTGGTGCCTGACTGCAGCAGACAGCTGCCTAGTTAAGGCAAATTTTACAGTTAAATTGTGTTCTGCTTGGGAATTGGAAACTACTGCAGAAGGACAAATGCAAATGCAATTCCAGTGCAGAGCAGGAGCTTGTTAAGAGACAGCCCTGCTGCAAAACCTGAAATCTCCCTAGTTTCTGTTCAACTATTGCTTTGGGGAAACTCATGGGCCATTTTCCGAGGGGCTTTAGGGGAGGGAGGACAGAAGTAGTTTCAGTGCAATATGAATCACATGGGCTTTGGGGTGTGACCATGCCTGTGTTATTACAAGCACAAGCATCAACCTGCCTGGTTTTAAATGCTGGCTCTACCACTTACAGGCTGGATAACCTTGGGCAAGTTACTTTAAATCTCTGAGCCTCAGTTTCCTCATCTGTAAGCTCTAAATAACAATACTTACCTTGTTAGAAGTTAAAAATAGACATAAAAACCTTAGCCCAGTGCTTGACGTATGATAAGCCTTCAATCAATGCTAGCAATTTCACCATTATTATTACTGAAGAATTGTGAGACCTGGAGCAAGTCACTTAACCTCATGGTGTCCTTTTCTCCATTTCTTGGGGGTGGTTTTGTGAGCATTAAGTAAAAAAAAAAAAAAAAAAAAAAAAAAATCTGTGAAGCGTTTGGCACAGGATGGGCCCTTCATAGCTGCTAGCTATTACTGTTATTATTATAAATAGCTGGATATAAACAAACTTGCTTCGCCTACCTTAGGGTAGTGGGTACCTGCCGGTTAGGGCTCCCTGGAGAGCCAAGTACGTCCAAAAGAGCAAGAAAAGGACAAAGTCGGCATAAAGTTTAAGAGAAAAGGTCAAGTAAGATGGACCTGGTTTTCCAGTAAATGATCTGACCTCCCTCCAATGCGGCTTCCTTCTCTGTGAAATGGGGATCGCAATGACAATAGCCCTTCTGCGGAGTTGTGGTGAGGACCACCGTGCTTGTCAAGTGCCCAGACACGGACTCTGACACACTGTCAGTGCCCATAAAATGTAGCTGTTGGTATTGAGAATGGTGGGCGGGGACAGGGTTAGTGCAGGATTATTGGGAGAGGGCTGAAGAGAGTGGGGAGGAGGGAAGGGGTGGGAAGAACAGGAGGGGGAGAGAGTTTTGCTCAACACCACCTAATGGAGATCCTAACTCGGAGGAAACAACCCTGGGTTTTGGCTGAGACTGCCTTTACCCTTCATGTGTCCCCTGAGTGTATCTCTCACGGTGCCAAGCATAATGTCTTTTACAGAGGAGGTCATCAACAGATATTGATGGAATTAGAGGTTACCTCAGAGATAGTATATGTGTTTGATCACTTCTTCAAAGTTCTGGAACTCAAGACCGTGGTGTTCCAAAAAATGTTCATGTCTGAGATGGGTGTATGAGGTGGGGGGAGTCTCGGAATGCCAGCCATTCTTTCCCACCCATTACTGTGAACCAGAAGGATCTAATACATCTCCATGGGTAATGGTTTGATTCTTGACCAAAGAGGGTGGCACAAACCCAGAAGTGAATCTTGTGAGAGCAACAGTCGAGCTCATTCAAAGTTCATTTGCAGCATATGCGGGGTGTCCCCACAACCTGGCAAGTCACAATTTAAAAGGAGACAGCAACACAGAAAGAAAGGAGTGAGTTTTACTCAGTGTGGTGCTGGGTGAGCCTGCACACTCGCAGGCCCGCTGCAAGAAGAGCTCTGTGAGTCTGGGACAGAGCTGAGTTCTACCTCATCTGCTCATTGGCCAAATTGCAATGGGAAGGAAGGGCTGTTTATTTTCCTCCCAGAACAGGAATTCTCAGAAAATCGATTCTCCCTCATTGACAATGCATACTAAGTGATTGAAAGGCCATTAAACCCATTAATGGGGTGCTCTTTAAATAAAATAAGTCCCTAAAAGGGATCTTAGACTTGGCAAAGTCAGTAGAGCTGACAGTGTGCTGGGCCTGCCCAGGGACTGTAAATATACCAGAACAAATATAGGAGAGCAGGAGGGGGTCATGCAGACAGAGGATAAGGGAAGCAGTGACGATGAATAGCGTGGTGCATAAAGGACAAATGTTGCCAGACAAGCTTAATGGCTTTTATTTTATTTTTGACAGGATTTACAAAATGAGTAGATGAAGGGAAGTTTGCATCTTGATTTCAGTTAAACATTTGGCATTGCATCCCACCAAATTTCATGCACAAAATTAATTCAAATTGTTTTGGATGGAAGTGTGGTCACATGGGTGAAACTTGGCTGGCACTCCCTCCCTGAGCAGCAGGGGGAAGAAGGCGGCCCCTGCTGCGGTCAGCATGGTGGCAGAGCCTTGTTCTAATTCTCATCAAAAACTGGGCTCCTCATTCTCTGGCTCCCCCTCTAATAATAATAATGATAATAATAATAACTTACATTAATTGATCACATACAAGTTCACGACATTTTATCTTATTAAGATAAAGTTAATCGGCCGGGCGCCGTGGCTGATGCCTGTAATCCCAGCACTCTGGGAGGCCGAGGCGGGCAGATCACGAGGTCAGGAGATCGAGACCATCCTGGCTAACACGGTGAAACTCTATCTCTACTAAAAATACAAAAAAATTAGCCGGGCGTGGTGGCGGGCGCCTGTAGTCCCAGCTACTCAGGAGGCTGAGGCAGGAGAATGGTGTGAACCCGGGAGGCGGAGCTTTCAGTGAGCGGAGATCGCGCCACTGCACTCCAGCCTGGGCGACAGAGCGAGACTCCGTCTCAAAAAGAAAAAAAAAAAAAGTAAATCTTTCTCCGTAGTTCTTTTGGCCCTAGACATTTCTCTTTACTCTGTCTTCCTTTTTAAGCAGCTGTGTCGATCACCTCTGGGGACAAATGGGATAGAGTGCTGAGGACGTGGGGTCATGGGCAAATGTTTGGGAGAAACAAGAAGAGGCTTCGCTCCTCAGATGAGAAAGAATTTTCGTGAGAGGCGATGTGAGCGGACAGGATGGAAGGGCGAGGGTGGGGCCGTGCACCTGCTTTCCTAGGCAGAGGGACTGCCTGCACGTCCCACAGCCCAGACAGTGAGTAGCCTGGGGAATCCCCACAGAGACTCCTGCCACCTGCATGGCTCAGAGCCAGAGCAGCCAGGTCCAGATGGACCATTTGGGCAAGAATGTAGACCCTCGGGCAGCGACATTGCAGACTGAGTGGGGTGAGCTGGCTGCCTGCTGTGCCGTCTTTTCACAGAAAATGAGTTGAGTTATGAGAATTTTTTTCTGGCACACCTAAGACTGTGGAGGCATTATTAGCTCAGTGAGTCTGCACCGAAATGCTGTAACGAATAGTTCGGAAAATGGAGGCAAAGACAGGTAAAGCAGTGGAGCCAGACAGGAACTAACGCAGGAACGCAGGAGCCCCTCTGCTGAGATTCTGCCCACCCCCAAGGGCAGTGAGAGCTTTCTGGTTCTATCCAAGTTACTCTTTTCACCGAAGGGAAGGACTACTTGGTAACTATGGTGAATGCAAATACCTTTTTGAAAATAAACAGCCCCTCTGAAGAAGGCACTGATATTCCTGAAGCTCTGTTTCTTTTTCTGGTGCTGCCCCATAAAAAGCTGATCTCATTCCTTCATTCATTGATTCTTGTTTATTCAGTAACCTGTATTGAGAACTTATTATATGTCAGGCGCTGGGCAGACAAGCCTAAGTCAGGCACAGCCTCAGCTCTCCAAGAGCTTGGGTCCTGGTAAGGGTGTACACACACATAGGCAGTTTTTTTTTTCAGGGTTATTTTTACTTTTTTAAATGTCCTGACATACTCCCTTCGTTGATCCATCTCAAATAGCATTTAACGAAATTTTGTTTTGTTTTTTGTTTTTGTTTTGTTTTTTGTTTTTTTTGAGACGGAGTCTCACTCTGTCGCCCAGGCTGGAGTGCAGTGGCGAGATCTCGACTCACTGCAAGCTCCGCCTCCCGGGTTCACGCCATTCTCCTGCCTCAGCCTCCCTAGTAGCTGGGACTACAGGCGCCCGCCACCATGCCCAGCTAATTTTTTGTATTTTTAGTAGAGATGGGATTTCACTGTGTTAGCCAGGATGGTCTCCATCTCCTGACCTCGTGGTGCGCCCGCCTCGGCCTTCCAAAGTGCTGGGATTATAGGCGTGAGCCACCGCCCCGGCCTAACTTAATTTTTAAAATGTATGAGATTCAAAGTTTAATATTTGATTTTTTAAAAACCAGTAAACTCAACATATATTTGGTCAATTGAGTTTTGACAAAGGTTTCAAGGCAAACCAATTGGAAAAGGACAGTTTTATTAAATAAATGGTGCAGAAACAACTGGATATCTATTTTTTTAAAAAGAATCTTGACTCTTACCCCACACCATCACTTAAATGTAAAAGTTGGAATTATAAAACTTATAGAAGAAAAGATAGGAGAAAATCTCCATGATCTTGTGTTATGTAAAGTTTTCTTAGGACACAAAAAGCACTAATCATTTTTGTAAGAAGATAAATTTAACCTGA
Source organism: Pongo pygmaeus (assembly GCF_028885625.2). NCBI lineage: Eukaryota > Metazoa > Chordata > Mammalia > Primates > Hominidae > Pongo > Pongo pygmaeus. The sequence goes on along the minus strand of NC_072379.2, from coordinate 60,217,935 downwards.
TAAAATTAAAAATGTTGATTACCTGAAAGACTTTATAAGAAAATGAATAGGCAAATAAGATATTCACAAAACATATATATGACAAAAAACATGTATCCAGAATATATGAAGAACTCTTACAATTCAATAACAAGAAAAATAACTCAGTTCTTAAAATAGACGAAAATATGAACAGTAACTGATACGGTTTGGATTTATGTCCCTGCCCAAATCTCATGTCGAATTATAATCCCCATGTTGGAGGAGGGGCCTGGTGGGAGGTGACTGGATCGTGGCGGCAGATTTCGCCCGTGATGTTCTTGTGATAGTGAGTGAGTTCTCGTGAGATCTGGTTATTTAAAAGTGTGTAGCACTCCCCCTTCTCTCTTTCTTCCTCCTCTGAAGTAGTAAAATGTGTCTACTTCCCCTTTGGCTTCAGCCATGATTGTAAGTTCCATGAGACCTCCCCAGCAATGCTTCCTGTACAGCCTGTGGAACTGTGAGAACTTAAACCTCTTAACTGTGGAACTTAAACCTCTTTTCTTTATAAATTACCCAGTCTCAGGTAGTTCTTTATAGCAATGCAAGAATGGACTGACGCAGTAACTTCACAAAAGAAAATATATAAATGGCCAAAAGCACATGAAAAGATGTTTAACATCACTAGTCATCAAGGAAATAGAAATTAAAACCACAACAAGGTATCGCTACATACCCTGAGAATGGTTAAAATTTAAAAAGACTCACAATCCAAGGTGTTGGTGAGGATGTGGAACAATGAGAATGCTCATACATTGTTGGTGGAGATACAAAAATGGTCCAACTGCTTTGGAAAACAGTTTAGTAATTTCTTATAAAGTTAAATATACTGTTAGTATATTACTCAAGAATTCCACTACAGTTCTTGTTAGTTAACCGAAAGAAACCAAAACGTATGTCCACACAAAAATTTATGCATGAATTTATTGATAATCATTACAAACTGGATGTTTCCAGTTTGCCCAAATGTGTATCAACCATTGAGTAGAGAAGCAAATTGTAGGATATCCATACAATGAATGTCATTTTCCTACTCAGCAGTGAAAAGAAAAGGACTGCTGATGCCTGAAGCAAAACAGATGAATCTCAAATACATGATGCAGAGTGAAAGAAGCCAGATACCAAAGACCACATAATATTAATATGAGTTCATTTATATTAACTCATAGAAAAGGTAAAACTAATCTACGGTAGCAGAAAGCAGAGCAGTGGTCTCTTGGGGTTAGGGTTGGGGGAGACTGACTACAAAAGTACACAGGAAAGATTTTTGGTGATAGTAGTAGGCTGTTTCTTGATTGGGATGATGGTTACATGATGGGTGTACACAGCTGTGAAGACTCATTGAACTATCTACTTAAAGTGGAGGCATTTGTGTAGAGCTAGACCTCAAAAATGGATTTAAAAATAACAAACAAGTAAAAAGTAATAAAAAACATTTGAATAAATAATAAGATTTTATTTTTATCAAGGGTTCAAAATATATACACTAATTCCTTAACCAAATTTTCTCATAAAATAGAAAAGTGTTACATGTAAGAAAAGCTCCACATCTTGGCCATGTTCTCACTGCTATGTAAGGCTCTCAAAACAATGATATATTCACCGTCAAAATCAGAAACAGCAGGAGAGGAAGAGCTCCCTTAAAATCCTTGAGGGAATCATTCAATTCCTACTTATTTTCTTTTTTTTTTCCTTCCCAAATGCCCAGGAGAGGTAGGACACTGGCTGTTTATCTACACAGTACCATGAAACTCACAAATACTCAATCTGCTGCCTCCCCTCTCTTTCCAGATTTCCACAGTGGTATAGAGTGTGAGACTGACTGGCTTCCCATTAGAGCCAGGAGAAGGGAAAAGGAATTTCTACACTGGCTTAAGAAAAGTACTATCTGATGAAGAGTCAGCTTATTTTATTAACTGATGAAATGGCAAAAAGTTTATAAGTAAACATACTATGTTTTGCTTTGAACATTATATTTCATTGACAAAAGTGTGCATTTTATAACAGGCTGCTGACATCTGTTATAAACAAGGCTCTAGAATGGCATCTGAGTACATTCCCCCTTCCATAAAATGAGATTAAAGTGTCTTTGTGCCGTTTGAGGGATGCCTATGGTGTTCCATGGAACATGCCTAGAAAACAGAAGCTCTGTGGACACCAAGTGCTTCCTGGGAGGAGTCCTGCAGGTACTGAAGGAAGAAGGAATTAACTGCAAAACTAAGCTCTGTCTCCCTTTGGGAATTTGTTAAGTTGGTAGGGGTTGATTTTTTGTTCTGGTTTTCAAATTGAAAGGCCTCTTGCATGACCCATGTTTTAGAGAACACAGAGGCAAATACCAAATTGTGTGTCCTTGTGTTATCTTAGATCATGAAACAATAGATTTGATTCCTTTGTAAGTTCCACAAAGAATCCCCCTTCACCTGGGCTCCTGTCTGGACCCTGGGGGGGGTTCTCATTGGCAATTTGCATGTAGTTCTGGGTGAGGTCCCCTATGGATCAATATCTGCCTTCACCCCTGCCATTTTGGGAGGTAGGAAATAGGCCCAGATGGGGCACAGACAGTGGAAATAAAAACACTGCCCTGTTTAACTGTTATGAATATGATGGGGGAGGTGTTGTGTGTGGTGGGGAGCAGAGACCTGTGCAGTTGAAGATCTGTTCCTGACCAAGTATCCCTGTGACAACAGAGGAGCTATTTTTCTCTGATGGAACAAGGAGTAAGAGAAGCCCCAGAGATATTCAAGGTCACCCTCTATGTCCACTGCATAGGCAAGCAGGGCTTCTCCCTGGGATTGTTTTTCTTTGTACTATCTTCAGAATATGGACAGTTTTCAAAGATCTATTCTTGGTCCTTATCTCTTCTCTTGACACCTGTCAATCTCATTTTCCTCCATCCAGCGTCTGCTCTGCCCTGATACTGAGTCTGTGAAGGTGACTGTAACCCAGGCAGGGCTGTCTATGTGCTCACAGTCAATACTGGAGGCCACACATGGCCCCTGAGGTAGTGGCAAGTGTACTACAGAGGTGAGCTCAGGGTACCCACCACAGGGATGGCATGACAGAGGACAAGATGCAGGGGTCAGGGGAATGTTTGTAGAGATGTGATGATCTGAAGTTGGGGAGGGGAAGGGCATTCCAGCAGAAGGACCATTATGAGGAAAGGCATCATATTGCTTGGGTAATTACAAGTATATTAGCTTGAATTATAATATTACTAACAACCCCCTTATAATTTACTCTATTTACTATGTGCACGGGGTTCCTGTCCAAGCTTTTTTTTTTTTTTTTTTTTTTTTTTTTTTTTGAGACAGAGTCTTGCTCTGTTACCCAGGCTGGAGTGCAGTGGTGCAATCTCGGCTCACTGCAACCTCTGCCTCCCAGGTTCAAGTGATTCTCCTGCCTCAGCCTCCCGAGTAGCTGGGACTACAGGTGCCTGCCACCATACCCGGCTAATTTTTGTATTTTTAGTAGAGACGGGGTTTCACCATGTTGGTCAGAATGGTCTCGATCTCTTGACCTCGTGATCCACCCGCCTCGCCCTCTCAAAGTGGTGGGATTACAGGTGTGAGCCACCATGCCTGGCCCAAGATTTTTAAAATACTTCTACTATCCATCAAAACCCAGTCCCAATGATACTTCCCCCAGTAGTGCCACTGGGGTGATTCCTGACCTCTCTTCGTGGAAACAGCCTCACCTTCCTCTGAACTTTCATAGCATATGGCCTAGGACACTGATTTGCTTACCTTGTAGCCTAGTTAATAAAGCATTCTTGATAACCTGTGTTTAGCTATAAGGTCTGAGGGTCTGGATACCGACAGAGTCATGTTTCAGCCCTCACAGCACTCAATAGAATATCTTGCACATATTTGCTACTAAAAAAAAATTTGTTCTATGAATGAATGAATGAGTGAATGAGTGACTGAATGGTCTCTTCAGGTGCTATTGTGGGAACTCACTGTCACTTTTTCCTTCTCAAAGCCACTAGTTGAGATTTAGAATTCAAACCCCCTTTCTGCTGAGTATAAGTTTTGTAGAGGACAAGGCATCCCCACCGCTGTCCAGGGCCATTGCATGTCTTCTAGCTTGGCCCAGGTTAACCCTGTGCAGCAGGCTGTTTTAATCTTCCTTCACTTCCCTCACTTCCTCTTTTTTCTATAGCCTCATTCCTGGAAAAGTTCTTTCTCAGAGCTCCCTGTCCTTCTATCTAATGGCTTCTAGGTGCCCCCTTGATTTCAGGGTGACAATTCCTTTCTTGAAATCACCTCACCCCAGATAATGAACTCCCTGAGTTTTGCCCAGAGAATGTTCTAGATATTCATACCTGGTACACAGTGTTTCTCTCCTCCCCCTTCATGTCTTGGAACTGAATTCCTTTAAATGCTTCAAACTTCGCACACCTGCCCCTGCCTTCCCTCTTCCCTGGATCTTACCTTTCCCATGGCCCCTGAAAACCAACTTTTATAAAACCTTACATTTTGAGTAATCTTGGTTTTTTTTCCATTCCATATATCATGAAAAGCACTTGGCTAATGTCTCACGTGGTAAGAAAGAGTTGCTTTTGCTTCACTCAGCTCCACGTTGCTCATATGCTCTCCTATTCCCTTACAGAAATGACTTTCCCCTTGAGCTCCTTCAGATAAACTAAAGCCCAGAGTTTCATTTCATGGGCACTGATATTAATGAGTGCACATTATATGCCAAGCATTGTGATAGTTTGGTGGCAAAAGCAGACGTGTGGAGAAGAATTTATGTGTTAGGTGCCCAGGGAGCAGGAAAGAGTGCGTGCCGGGGGAGGTCAGATTTCAGGGAGGTTTCGTCCAGCAACTGACTCGGGAGCTCAGTGTTGCTGGAGAAGATGGAAGTCGCTAGGTAAGGTGGATGGGATAATGGTGGGAGGAGATGGGGAGCATTTCAGGCAGAGTGGGAAGATATAGGACTGGCCTTATTTATGAAGCCCTTTCTCTCTCTCTCAGGATTCCTGCTCTGTTGCCTTGGGAATTTCACTTATCAGACATTTGGTCTCCCCAACTCTAGTTTAAGTGTCTTAAGAATAAAGATGCTTGTCATTTCCTTGGGATTCCTTGGGAAATTACTAGAAAGTAGCAGGCACTATTAAGTGTACACATATGGAAAGATCACCTTATATCCTATAAATATGTACAATTATTATTTGTCAACTAAAATTAAAACTTTAAAGAAAGAGAAAAAGGAGAGCAGATGCTGGGTAGGTGTTTGATGAGGGAGTGATGAGGGAGTCTGTAAGGGAGGGTTCCTTTAAATGGAGTGTTTCTCCTCCTACATAAAGATAGCTCCACTCCTGCCTTGAAATGAAGAGTGAACAGACGATCAATAGCTTCTTGCATCTGGCCTGGGTGTGGTAACGTCTAGGCCATTAATATGCTGTTGGGCCCTTCCCACCGACATTTGTTTCCCGAAGCTGTGCTGCAGCATTTCTGAGTTGCTTGGCTTCGCTTCCTACCTTTGCACACCCTCCGGGAGTAAGGGCTGTCTCTCCCTCTCTCTCCCTCTGTTTATGAACAAGGTAATGTGTGTCAAATTGCCTTGGCTTAACCAGGCTATTGTGCACCTTTAAAAGGTACCAGGAAATGTTTCTCTGAGGTCAGATTGGCCCATAATGCACATCTGTTCTCTTGACCAAACTCCAGCAATCTGCCCTGGCTTAGCTGCAGGCTGCACAGCCTGCTCCTGGCTGGAGTCCCAGGCCCAGCAGGGGAGTCTCTGCGAGGTCAACCACCTGGGTTTCAGGCTGTCTCAAGGCACCGAGGGTGCTGGTCAAAGAACTCAAGATTTGTGGTTCCCACAGCTTCAGGGCATCCCCAGGAAATCTACAAAAACTCTGTAGGGACAGGAGGAAAAGGAGGAGAGAAGTGAAGAGGATTTGCCTATAGAGAAGGGATGTTCACTGCTTTGGGGAAGTTTTGAGTGAAACTGAAACCAGTATCTCCGTGGGTTTTCCTTTTAGAAGATGACCTACAAGAGGGATGAATTCAATTTGTGTGTGAAAGTCCAGACACATTTTATATTTCCCCAAACTCTGGTTTCTGCACTTAAGTAAATCCCTGAGAATAAGGTGCAAGAATGACCTGGATGGAACCGTGTAGAATTGTGCCCTGTAGTCTCCATGGAGAGTCTCATTTCCAAACACCTCCAAAGGATACCCAGCACCCCATGACCTCTCCCCAGCTCACACCACCAGCCCGTCACTGTTCCTGGGATAGTCCCGGTGCCCCCTGCCTGGTGTCCTTGCATCTGCCCTTCCCCCTCCACAGTCTGTTCTCAACACCAGCACCAGGTTGCCTGTTAAAGTAGACCAGATCATGTCGTGCCTTTGCTCAAGACTCCCCAAGGGCTGCCCACCTAAGGCAGAACAAGTCAAGATCCCCCTATGGGTATCAAAGCCCCCGACTCCTGCTCTTGTTACCTCTCTGACCTGGATGCATCCCCTCCCATTGCTCACTCTGCTCCAGCCACACTGACCTTCTTAGTGTTCCTCTGGTTGGAGCACTCTTTCCCCAGGTGTCTGGACTGCTTGTGCTCTCTGCGCAACTGCCACTTTAGGTGGCTCTGGCACGTCTTCAGGTCTTTGCTCACACATTGCCTCATGCACGAGGTCTTCATGTCAGCCCCATGTGAGATGTCTCTGGTGGCCACCCAGCACTTCCAATTCCTCTCCCCTGTAGGAGCTTTTCCACGGGACTTACCACCCTCTGACATATTATAGATTAACCTCTTTTTAAAAATTTTTATTTTTTGAGATAGGATCTCACTCTGCCGCCCAGGTTGTAGTGCATTGGTGCCATCTCAGCTCACTGCAGCCTCAACCTCCTGGGCTCAAGTGATCCTCCCACCTCAGCTTGTAGCTGGGACTACAAGCATGTGCCACCACGCCCAGATAATTTTTGTATTTTTTTGGTAGAGACGGGGTTTTGCCATGTTGCCCAGGCTGGTCTTGAACTCCTGGGCTCAAGTGATCCACCCGTCTTGACCTCCCAAAGTGCTGGGATTACGGGTGTGAGCTATCATGCCTGGACAGATTTTACTTTTTTTTGTTTTTTGAGACGGGGTCTTGCTTTGTTGCCCAGGCTAGAGTGCAGTGGAGCGATTTCGGCTCACTGCAACCTCTGCCTCCCGGGTTCAAGCGATTCTCCTGCCTCAGCCTCCCAAGTAGCTGGGACTGCAGGCACGTGCCACCACACCCAGCTAATTTTTTGTATTTTTAGTAGAGATGGAATTTCACCTTGTTAGCTGGGATGGTCTCAATCTCCTGACCTTGTGGTCCACCTGCCTCAGCCTCCCACAGGGCTGGGATTACAGGCGTGAGCCACTGCGCCCAGCCCAGATTTTACTTTTTGTTCTTCTGTTTATCTCCCTGCAACTGGAGCTTATCTGTGGTTCCCTCTTGGATCTCCAATGCCAGGACCACAGCTGGCACTCAGTAAAACTGGGTGGAGCAAATGAAGAAGTGACAGAAAGTTGAATCTGCCTGAGAGGGAGATATAAGACAAAAATCCTAAAAAGCTGAAAAGATACAAACAGTGACATCATCTGAAAACAAAAGAGTACCCTGGACTTGATCTCAGGTTGTGAACCGTGACTAGCACAGGAAAGAACAGGAGAGAGGATGGGATGGAGGTGTCCCAGCACAAACTCAACATTCCGGGGAAGAGGTAATCCACTGCCCTTTGCTTCATTTAGAAAGCGGAACTGCTGTAAGATGCAGGCATCAGTTAGGAAAAGTAGAAAGGGAGAGTTAAACATGAATATTCATCCACTTTTCATTTAATACATACCTATTGGTTGTCTGCTCTGTGCAAGCCACTCAGAAGAGGCTATGGAAGACCCCATTGCATTTTACTTCATTATTTTCTTTCATAACTTACATTATATGCATTATGTGTATTCTTATGAATATACCAACATGGCATAATACTTTGAGTCTGGGTTTTGAAATAGACAGGCATGGGTGTGAATCCCATTCTCTGCACAATCTTGGGTGTGTTCCTTCACTTCTGAAACCTTCTGAAATGGTTATGGCTATTATTTTTCGAGAGTTCACTGGGTTCTATGCACTGTACTAAGTACTTTTCATCTATTATCTCATTTAATCCTTGCTAAAGCTCACAGATGTGGGTAGTCTCATCTCTGTTCTACAGGTGATGGAACTGAGGCAGAGTGGGACCAGGCAAACTCACCTGGGGCCCCTCAGCTAGTGGGTGGTAGGGTCCAAGGTAGGTCTGCCTCTAAATTCCTGCCTTTAGCCAATTCATCATCAGTCTTCCTTGTCTGTGCAATGGGGATCATTTAACACGGTTCCACAGGGCTGGGCTGTCCTGGGTGCCAGTGTCTCTGTGAAGCGTGTTATAAACCTGAAGGTCTGTAGGGCACTGGCTGCTGTCAGAAGCCCTCAGCCTGTCCCTCTTCCACAGCAGGTACTGCCTGTGAACCAGTGTGGGTGACACTTCTGCAATGCCATCCCACTTCTTGTAGGCTCAGAGGGACTGGAAGCCGGGCCTGAATGGGAGCTGAGGGAGGGTACAGTGCTTGTGGGCTTTTCCCCTGGGCAGCTTCCCTGTAAGAGCTTTGGCTTCTGCAACCCTCAGGCACAGAGGGGTAAGCAAATGGGGAATCTTCACTCCAGGTTGGATGCTGACCACTCCCCACCCCACAAAGCTGGGAGCAGCGGCAGTGGTTCTGGAGGATGTGCTGGTCTTTGCTCCTCCACACTTGGGAGAAAGCTGTGCTTTTCTGCCTCTTCTTGCCACTGTGGCCTGGGTGGAATCAATGCCACGTGTGAAAGCAGCTGTGTGCATCTGGGGCGGGCACTGTGTAGGCCAGTAAGAGAACAGGCAAGTGGCCCGAGGACTGGCTACTGCAGGCACTTTGATCACCTTTAATTATAGCCGCTTAACTGGCTTCTCATTAGAAATGCCCCCACGGACCTCTTGTCTGATTGATAAAATCTTCCCGTCTATCTCCAGCAACAGATCCCTCCAACTTCTTAAAAGCTCAATCAGAGACTTTGCCTTAACTGGGGAAGGGCCGGGGTGCAGGTGGGTTAAATGCAGAAATTTCTGCTGGCTTCAGAGTGGTTGTTTCTGGAACTCAATGGCTTTGGGGTTTTAGTCAGTTTGTTTGTTTTTAAACACTGTCTCTGAGGTTAGTTTCTAGGGTATTAATCTCCTATGCTTGGCAATTATGTGCATTTAGAAAGTGAGTAGAATTTGGTTCTCCTGGAATAGAACTAATTTACCATTTGTGGTTAACAGCAAAGCTCAAGAGACTGTGGGGTGCAGAGCAAATGTGTTTCTCCTTTCTTGGATGTAGACCCTTGGCCCGTGATACTCACACCAATGGTAGCTAAATTAGAGCAACTGGCTTGTTTATTTTTGATACTTTATAGCCATTCTGTGTTTTTTCTTTCCTGTTGCCTTAGAGAGAGAAGAGAAACAGTTATAGAACACTCATGTTCTGGGCTGCTTATGTATATTATTTAGTTTAATTCTTGTGACAGCTCATGAGGAAAGCGTCATAATCTCTACATTTCTCAGTTGGGAAACTTGACTGAGAAAGTGTCTTGCTCAAGGTTACTATTAGTGGGGGAGACGGGATTTGAACTTAGTTTGGGCTGGCCCCAAAGCCTTCCTCTATGCCCTCTGTTTCCCAGGCCTCCCTTGGACTAAACACGGCATCAACGGAGGGCTGGAGCAATTACTGTCAAGCTCAGCATGGCGACAGCGTGGCCCTGTATGCTGGGAGGTCGCATACATTTTTTTTTGTTACTACTTCATGTTGTGAATAATATGTTTTTTTTCCATAGAGTGAATTTGTCTCTCTCTCACCCACTTGTATTTTGATGTTTCTTTGGAAGGTGGTAATTACAAACAGACTGGATTGGATGACCTGAGTTCGCATCCCAGCTCTGCCATGAACCCTCCCACATCACAAGTTCCTCCTTCATAAAATTGGGGTCCTAAAAAGAAAAAGAAAAAGAAAATTGGGGTCCTAATAGTATTTATTCTTCGTTGTTAATGGTGAAGTGAGGTATCCCCCACAAGGCGTGCAGGTACAGAGGGAGGCTGTGTGTGAACTGATATTACTGAATGGAAAGGAAAAGGGTGTCATCACAGCTGGCACCCACGGCCGTGCTGCTCTTGTGAAAATCACCTGTCACCTGTGTCAAGGCAGGATGAAGCTCTGAGTCAGAGCTGAGGTCTGATGAGGCCTGGGGTAGATTCTGCTGGTGGTGGTCTCTCTCGGCCCTCAGCACTCACCCTCTGGCAGCAGATAGAAACAGCTTTATCAGAGTTTACATACTTTGAAATGAATAAGAGGGTGTACATTTCTGACTCAGTGCTGTAATGTATTAGTAAAAAAACATGGCCAACAGAAACCCTTCCTATTTGGAAAATGATTACTGGCATTGAAATTTGACTTTGTTTGTTGTGCTTTACACAGTATATTACTTGGGGAAAGTATAAGCTCTTTTTTCTTTGCAGCACCTCTTACCTTCTCTTGCCTGCTGCCAAATATCTATGTAATTTTGGATATGTTAACCATTTATTTGACAAATATTGAACCTTATCTTCCTAGGAACCTAGACCTGCATGCTACAGGTGTAAAAGGAGGCCAAGTTCTAGTGCAGGGAGACATCCACTTACATCATAGGCATATCACTTCAAATCAGACATGGGAACTATGTTGGAGCCAGGAGAGGAAGCAGATATCTGTGTCTGGAAGACAGAAGGAAAGCAAGGGAGGCTCTGAGATGGAGGAAATGCAGGGAGGAGAATGGGAGGCTAGTACATCTCCCAGCTTCCTAGAAGAACAAAATTTAAAATGTTGGAAATATTTTAAGAGAATTATCATATAGATGAAGCCAACTCTGTAGGGTGTGAAACATAAAAATCATGATTCATTGGCCGGGCTCGGTGGCTCACACCTGTAACCCCAGCACTTAAGGAGGCCAAGGCTGGCAGATCACGAGGTCAGGAGATCGAGACCATCTTGGCTAACATGGTGACACCTGTCTGTACTAAAAATACAAAAAATTAGCTGGGCATGGTGGCTGGCGCCTGTAGATCCAGCTACTGGGAAGGCTGAGGCAGGAGAATGGCATGAACCCGGGAGGTGGAGCTTTCAGTGAGCTGAGATCGTGCCACTGTACTCCAGCCTGGGCGACAGAGTGAGACTCCATCTCAAAAAAAAAAAAAAAAAAAATCATGGTTCATTTTTTCTCACAGTAGTTTACAAGATCTCAAGATTTTTGTTGATAGAAAATAAAACAAGGAAAACTATGTCCGGTGGATGAGATGGATCTGAGTTCCCAGTGTGCAGGGTAAGGAGACACAGAGTGCCAGCACTCCATTGTGTTAGGGCCACACACACCCCTCCCACCCCCAGAAAGAAAATGGTACATGTGGTGGATTTGATTCTTTTCCACATTTTCCACCTCCTTCATCGATTCATGATGTAATCCAATCGTACATCCACAGCCTTCCCACATGACTCCTGGAAGAGCTGGCGGCACATACATCCTCTCACCATTGACATTAGGTTTAGCCATGCAACTTGTGGAGTTGATAGGAGGTTAGTGGTTGTGATACAGGTAGAAGTTTTAAATATGCTTGGGCTTTGCTTGCACTTAAATGTTCTTGGGTTTCATTTACACTTCTGTCATCTACTGTGAGAAGAACACGCCCTTGAATGAAATGCTCATGTATGAAAATACAAAGATGTGAAGGTATCAGTCTGGAAGAGCTATAACCCCAAATTATCTCAGTGATCCTTTATTCAGCAGCTTTGTTCAGATATAATTCAATACCACAGAAATCAACCATTTAAAGTATACAATTGGCCGGGCGTGATGGCTCACACCTGTAATCCCAGCACTTTGGGAGGCCGAGGCGGGTGGATCATGAGGTCAGGAGATCGAGACCATCTTGGCTAACATGGTGAAATCCTGTCTCTACTAAAAATACAAAAAATTAGCTGGGCGTGGTGGCAGGCACCTGTAGTCCCAGCTACTTGGGAGGCTGAGGCAGGAGAATCCCTTGAACCAGGGAGGCAGAGGTTGCAGTGAGCCGACATCGCACCGTTGCACTCCAGCCTGGGCAACAGGGAGAGACTCTGTCTCAAAAAAAAAAAAAAGTATACAATTAGCTAGTTCTTTATATAGTCACGGTGTTGTGCAGCCATCACCATAATCAATTTTAGAACATGTTCAAACCTCCAAAAAAAACCCATACCTTGAATGATTACCTCCCACTGCCCCAACTCCTAGACCCTCTCTCCCGTCTTAGGCAATCACTCATCTACTTTCTGTTTCTATGGATTTGCCTGTTCTGGACAATTCATATAAATGGAATCATGCAATAGGCAATATTTTGTGACAAGCTTCATTCACTTAGCATGTTTTCAGGATTTATCTATGTTGTATTACGTATCAGTACCTTATTCCTTTTCATTGCCAAATAATATTCCATTGTATGGTTATACCAGATTTTATTCATTCATTCATTTGCTGATGAACTTAGTGGTACTTTTGACATAACTGTTAAAATACATAGAAGGAATAAGAGAGGTTCAATGTGCTTATGACTTTATAGGACAAATGACTTTATTGCAATGTACTGTTCCATCCATGCATTAGTTCCATTTCTCATAGTAAATAAGTTGGCATGTGATTTACTATAAGTCTCTCTGAGATGTACTTGCATAAACCAGTGTCCCCAGGTATAACCAGCTTGCAATCATAGACAAAGTTATGTTTCTGTAGAGCTGACGCCAGAGTCTGGATGGGTAAATTTTCGAAGGCAAATGCTCCTTCAGATACGGGGGTTCCAGCCAATCTTTCTGGGCCACTGCCTGTGATGTTTATTATGGGCTTAAAAAATTCTACCTAGTTTATGAAGTCTGAAAGCTTCTTTCCGTGAAACATAGTAATTAAATCATTTCTTTTATCTGTTCCCTTGTGTGTGATGGTGGTATCAGAAATCTCAGTGCTACTTCTTCCTTCCTGGCCTGAATTCTTGGACATCTCTATTTTATTGAGCTTGTAAGTTTACCAATGCCCAGATTCAAATACATCTGTGTATATCACTCACATTCCACCAAGGAGCTCTGTCATCTGGATTATAATGAAGACACCATAGTGAGTAAAGGGGACTGTGGAGTCCTGCCAGGCCCAAAATATGACATGTTAGACTAGAGCAATTTTCTGTGGAGTGGTGAAAGTTAACCATAGGGTTAGAGTAAATATCTCAAGAGTGTGCACTATAAAAAAAAACCCCAATATTTTGTCTCATTGCTTTGATTTATTTTTGTCCCAATATTTAATTTAGATTGAATGTCAATTATTATTAAAGGAGGGCAAGAGGACTTTATCTTATCAAAAGTGTTCAGGGGAAGGAGGAACATGGGTTTAGAAAGGCTAAAAAATACTATATTAAAATAAACTCTACAAAGTAAACCAAAGTGCCTACAGGACCAGACAGGAAGAGCCAGTCAGATAGAAGAAATGGAATGGACTTGGGCCACGATCTCTTACCATAAGCTGATAAAATTAGACATAAATAATCAAATCGTGGGTAAAAATATACTTAGATGTTATGAAATTTACTCTTGAACAACCTTTTGATAAAAGAGAAAATTGAAAGGTAAATTATAAAGTATCTGGGAAGCAAGGGAAAGTAGAATAGTTTGTGTGAATCAGGGACAGAGTGAAAGCTGTACTCAGAGGAAGAAGTATAGCCTGAAATGCCTGTATCAAGGGTCAGCAAACTTTTTCTGTAAAGGGCAAGAGCTTTGTGGACCCTATTGTCTCTGTTGAAGTTTCCTGTTTGTTTTGTTTACAACACTCTAAAATATAAAAACAATTCTTAGTCCCCAAGTTGTACAAAAACAGGTTGTGGGTCTGATTTGGCCCATGCATAATAGTGTGCTGACCCTTGCTTCTATTATTATAACGGACAAAAAGATAAAAAATAATCTAAGTAATAACCTTAAGAAATCAGAAAGATGATGACAACAATGACACAAAACACACGAAATTATAAAGTGAAATTAATAAAGACAAAAGCTGAAACAAATGATATAGGAAATAAAAAATTGCAGAAAGAGTGAATAAATCCAAAAGATGGTTGTCAAGACAAGTAAAATAGAGGATCCCTTTGAAGTTAGACTAAAAAAATGGAGAGAACAAAAATATACAAGATTAGCAATGAGAAAGGGAGATATGGATACGGGAGAGATCAAAATAAAATCTAAGAGAACATTGCATACAGCTCTTTGACAATAAATTTGAGCATCTAAAATAAATGATTTCCTAGCAAACACTAACAAAATTGATCCCAGAAGAAATGAAAACTTGAGTGGGCCAATTACTATAGAAGAACATTGATTAAAGATTTACCATTGAAAAAGGCACCAGAATTAGATGGGTTCACAAAAACAAATAATTTAGTTTTAAAAATACCATTCAAGCAATAGAAAAAGGAAAAAAGTTCAGTAAGTTTCTTTGCTTAGAAAATAAAGAGCTGAAAGTTCGAGCACAGGAGTGGCAAATTACCTTGAGTGCCAGCTTGCAGCAATGGGTAGTGAAAGAGATTATGAGGCCCAGTTGAGATCCAGTGGGAAAAAACTGGGGATTAGTTTGCCATTCCTGACTCAGCTTGGAAAATAAAGTCAAATGGATCTTATGTGATATTTTCTGCAGAGATAGCCAGGAATTACTCTATGATGTCCTATGGATTTCTGATCAATTTATTTGAGAAAACTTCTACGTTCAGTAATTTACGTGCTTCTAATGACCATTCAGTAGCCATATGAAAATCATCTAGATTAGGCTCCCAAACCCAAATCTAACTTCGCATTAATCATCAGTGCTGTGGGTGTAGCACATGGATCAGAGAAGCCCAAGGTTACAGAGCCAAAGAACTCATGGGATATTTCCCAGTGACAGGACCATCATAAGAAGGGTTGTTTACCTTGTCTCTGATGCCTTTGCTGATTTGTGGCTGACTAGAAATCCTCCCGTTTCATTCATTGGTCTAACCGTGATCTCAGGGCTTTATTTTCCTAATTTGCCAAATACAAACGCAACTGGACAACATCTCTTCCATTCTTAAAGGGCAGCGCATTCAAGTGGTTGTGCTGGCCAACCCTGTCTGGGCTTCCCCAAGTCCATCACATCTACCCCTGTAGGTGGAAAGGGCAAAAAAGAGCCACACACAGCAGTAAGGAAGGAAGAAAGAAAGAGGAACTGCCACTGCAATGAGTAAATCTTCATTATTATAAAAAAGGGAATCATCACTTTACTATCCTCATTTTTATGATGAAGTAAAATAAAATGGAAAGGAAGAGCGAGAGAAATGATTGCTTGGTAAACGGCCTCAAACCTAGCACGTGTTTATTTAAGCATCTCTGCAAACATAACCCGGGGTGTCCGTTAAATCAGCAGGCATGTCAGTTGGCACTTCTGGTTACAGACCATTTTACGGTCATACATCATTCATAGCCGTAAAAGCCATTTGCCCTCTGTCACCCAACCAATCAGGATCCAGCCAAGGGGAAGCTGAGCAGGAGTCTGGCAGTTTTCTTTGGGCTCCTCTGCGTTTCCACAACCTGGTTCAGCAGAATGTCACAGAAAATTAACTCCCCTGGGTTATCAAGGACCCCCTCCCCACTAAGGAGCAATATAGGATTTCAGGCTAATATTTACCCCTCCCCAAGCAACACCTTGTGATGTGCCAGAAGAGGCAGAAGCGCAGCAGGCATCACACACAAGCCCTGGGTAGCACCTGCTGCTTTGAACCGTCGGAATGAAAGGCCAAGGAGGGGACGCTGCCAGTCCACGCCTCAGCGATTCACTCCCGCTGCCCGCTTGGAGCAGACTTGAAATTGATGTCAGCGTCTAAGCCACCCAGTGAGTGACCTTGGCCTGCCCTTGCTTCACTCTTGCAAGTTCCCATTTTTTCATTCTTGCTTCCTCACTATCATTCCATTACTGAAACTGAGATGCCTGCCAAGGCCTGCCGACTACCTGGGCCCTGCTAACCACGTGTCTTTGGGTCCTTTGCACATGCCTTTGCCTCCCGGATGTTATTTCACTTGAAATGCCTCTCCAAATCTGTGTTCTCTTTACATCTATTATTTGTTAACTCTTTCCTATGACTTCCTCACTTATGAATAAAGCCCAGCAGCAGTTGTCATAACCCCAGTGGGTGCTGGGACAGCCCCATCTGGTCCCCCACTCTATCTCTGTTTGGACATTTCACGTGTCTTCCTGCCTCTCCAGTCATAACAGGCTAGGATCAATTTTCCAGTGGCAGCTTGGAAATAATAGTACAAAATGTATATTAATACAGAAATATATTGTGAAACTGTCCTTAAACAAACAAATGAGCCACTTTAAAATATTACTGCTATAAATGACCATGACAGTAGCACAGCACATATAATAAAAAATAACTGCTGAAGAGAAGCTGCTGAATTACTATAGTAATAAACCAGATGTGATTATTATCATTTAACACGGTCATTGAATACCATGAATCCCTGAAGCCATTAAAATATTTATGATTAAACATTTGCTATTCCTTATAACAGAACATATAGTTGGGTACTAAAAAACTGTTAAAGTATTATTTCAGCTAATATATGCCAGTTCTATAATAGAGGTCAACCAAGATTGCCTGAATCCTTCAAACGAGGGACAAACAGCTGCCTCTCCATATCTTGACATATTGCAGGATGTTTATGCTAGTATTATATACTCTCATGGTACTTGGTAGCGTGTATCAACTATACACTACTAAGCTGGAAATATGTCCCTGTTCTATATGTTCATGGACAGATGTGGGCTTGGGGACTGTTCTAGTCATTCTCGTAGAGAAAAAGCAGATGGAGCAGATGCTTTCAAAGCCCTGTTCATAGCCTCTTGGCACTCATCTCGAGCATCCTACAGCAAGTGTCTCCACCAGCAGGCCTGCGCCCACGCCTGAAGTACCAGGGGATTAATGCCTCTGCGAGTAGCCCTCGGCTATGGCAGGCGGAAGTTGGAGAATAAATATCTTCGCCACATTTATAGACATACCTCTTGCTTGAAATCAGTCCCTTGGCTGTGCTCTGGATACCCTGGTTGCTTCCCGGATGATTGTTTTCAGTTAAAATATTAGGTGGGAAGATGGCTTTAGCCCAGGAGTTTGAGACCAACCTGGGAAACATAGGGAGACCCCCATCTCTCCAAAAAAGGAAAGAAAAGAAAAATATTAGATGTGGTGGCAAACATCTGTAGTCCCAGCGCTTCAGGAGGCTGAGCTGGGAGAATCACTTGAGCATGGGAGGTCGAGGCTACAGTGAGCCATGATCTTGCCCACTGTACTCCATCCTGGGCGACATAGTAAAACCCTGTCTTACCAAACAAACAAACAAACAAACAAAAACAACACAAAACTTCAGTTAAATGTAAGGTGGGGTTTCTTGTGCTGAAGAAAAATATTAAAATCAGTGTCTTAAGTTTAATGAGATACTTCTGCATGCCGGGCCAACCTTCCAGGGTGTTTGCTTCTTGTCTCTTCCTCCATTTCCAGGTCCAGCTTCATCAGTGGGCAGGGGTTGATGTCAGGAAGGAAACTCATCCACTGGACGTCCTGTTCTGGTAGTAGCCCAGAAGTGGGTGGACTCTGTGTTAGAAAGAAGAACTGAGTGAGAATTCATCACCATGACTTGGGGCTTATCTGGATATTTCAATTATTCACGTTATCTTTGCCATAAAATCCAGAATTGGCTATTTATTTTCAGATGAATGCTGACAGTAAGGGCCTATCCTTATATCTTTAGGGACAAAGGTTATCCAAAAAATAAAGTGCTTGAATTGTTGAACTCTAATAGGGAACAACATGGTGAAAAGAAAAAAGGCAGGAATTTTGGGGAGAGACCTGGATTTCAGTTCTACATAAAGCATATGTTATATAACTCTTTCAATCTTCCTAACTTCCCAGAACCTAACATTTCTCATATGTGAATGACCATAGCAATTGTATAAATTGATATAATGTACATAAGTTTTTATGTATACTACCATATGGGTAATAGGTATTTAATAAACATTGATTTATTAAATAATGAATGAATGGTGAATTTACCCACTCTGAAGCTATTTCCATGCTATCATGGTGACAACTCAATTCTTGGCATAAGTTGTTACCTATTGGGAACACATTTGGTTCCCAGCATGTCTCTCTGGAGCTTCCCATAATATAATTTTGGCAGTGTGACATAGCTCTGTCATGTGGATTCCATATTTGCCTTTGTACTTCCAAATTATATTTGTATAGGTCCGCCCCATTCTTGTTGTGGTTTCACATTTGTAGGTTTCATAGACTGGGCAGTGGTCTGATGTGTGCAGGAAAACTCACAAAGCCTCACAGTGGAATAAAAAACATTTTCAAAGACCCCTGCTGGCTCAGTCAACCCTAATGAGCTATTAGGTCATTAGAGACTCTTTGCCATCAATTAGTCATTAGATCAGCAACCATTCATTGATGACAGGGTTCTCCTCCTTAAAGGGACAGTACTATTAGAATGCAAATGAGCTGTTGCTGGCATCTCTGAAACTGAAAAAGTAGCTCCAGTTTGCCTTTTCAGCTTGTCAATTACTCCAAAATCTGAAGTGAGGGCTGAGCCAGAATAGCTGCTTAAATTTTCAGATTACTTTGATTTAGTAAGAATTTCCAGCTAGGTGTAGTGGCTCACACCTGTAATCCCAGCAATTTGGGAGGCCGAGGTGGGCAGATCCCTTGAGCCCAGGAGTTTGAGACCACCTTGGAAAACACATCGAGACCTCATCTCTGCATTAAAAAAAAATTAAATTAAAATTAGCTGGGCATGGTGGTTCGCACCTGTGATTCTAGATATTTGGGAGACTGCGGTGAGAGAATGGCTTGAGCCTGGGAGGTCAAGGCTGCAGTGAGTCAAGATCGTGCCACTGCACTCCAGCCTGGGTAACACAATGAGACCTTGTCTCAAAAAAAAAAAAAAAAAAAAAAAAAAAAAAAATCCAATGAAAGAGGATTAGATCTTAATATATTTTACATATAGATATATAGCTCAGGTTGGGTAAGACTGGCTTAAATTCTTTTGTCCATGTGCTGTATGAATCTCTCATTACCTTGCCCATGATTTCTGTGACTTTCCAGGGGCTTATGTTCTCGTGGTCCCTTCCTCCAACCTCTTGTTCTGGCTGACCTCTTATTTCTCTTGGACCCCAAAGTTGTTCTCGTTTCTCTGCCCCGTGGCCACCAAGATACTGCCAGTTTCCTTGAGGGCCTCCAATCACTACTCAATGGAATGTATATAGACCTATAGTAACAATTCCATGTGTGTGTAGGAGATGGTACCTAGTAATCCAGCTTTACAAATCTGTAATAATTTACAAATCCAGCTTTACAAGAATTGAATGTTGGACATCATTTTTTATAATAGTTCCTCTAACATGCCCATGATTATGTAAACCTCTCTGTCAGCTTTCTTCCTAAATATCTCCCAGCCACTGACTAGCGGCTCGTCTGTCTGTCAAAACTCTCCTCTCCTTTATCTGCTTTTCAGGCTGATCCCAGAACCTCAAAATTCCTCCAACGTTATCATGCAGAGCAATTTACCTCTGTGTTGGACTAATCTAAACACCATCAAAATGGTCTAAGTATTTGCTAAAATGAAGGCAGTTCTCTCCCCTAAGAGGAATTCTGCCACAGCTCAGCTAAGGTACTTTCCCCCCAGTATTTGTGACATTTGTGCAAGTTATTCAAAGATTATGAGCATTAACACTTGATTATCTCATTATTTTCAGGAGTTATGTTGGAGAATTCCGTTATCCATTCTTTATCCACCAAGGCATTGCACTTCCTGGAATGAACCTCAGTCTCCCTTGTTTGATTATAGGTGGGGCCAAGGTTTGTTTCTGTGGGAATCCATTTCTGAAGTTACAATGAGCAAATATGATTCCAAATATATAAATATTCATTTAAAAATGCTTCTTGGCTATGTTTAAATGAAAGTAAGTTTTATTACCTTTAATACACCGGTAAGAGTGCTTTGGGGAAGGATTCTTCTGCTGGGGATGGCCAGGACTTAGTGGGAAAATAAGTCCTCTTTTGAAGTGTATAGAATTGAGTTGTTTGATCCATTTCTGCCTTAGAGTAGTAGTTACTCCAAGACTCCATTGCTAGCAATTTTTACTTGAGAGTGCCTATTCACTTTAGCTTGTTTATCTTCAAATTTACTTTAATGTTCTGCAGACAGTATTATTGTTTAGTTCTCTCTATAAAAAAAGAATTAGAACTACAGGGTAAAGCTTGCATATTCTTGCAGGTAAAATGTCATGATTCTCTAATATTAATTTCTTTAGGAATCCCGGGATTGTACTTAGCAATAATGACAATAATTGCTTTACTGATTTTTTTCCTGAGTTTTTTACTTTATGAGGGTAGCAATGCAAAGCCCTAGTTGTACATTATCTTCCTTATTCTCATATGGACTCTATGAGGCAGGCATTATATTAACCCCTATTCTATACTTGAGGAAACTGATCTCATGTCACTTATATATCACTTTTTTGGGGGAGGGCTTCCCTGGCTTCCCCTGTTCTCATGCCTGTCATGCTTTTTTGTAAATGCTTGTCTGACTGTTTACCCCACCAGGTCAGTATGGACAGAAATCATGTCTATGTCAATACCTGCTACCCACTCAGCGCCTGATATACAGTTGGTGCCTAATAACTATTTGCTGACAGAATGAGTGGATGGATGAATCCATGTAAGGAGCAGGAGTAACTCACTCAAAGTCACTAATGGGGTAGCAGAACCAAGACTCTACCCATGGCTGCTGGACTCCCAAGCCCAAGCTCTTACATGTCATGCAGAGATTTCCTCCACCTCCTTTCCCCCAGCTCCCAAACAAAAACAATACCTTAATGTGTACAGGAAAACAGATCCTGTCTGTTGCCAAACACACACCTTTAATCATCTCTTTGTGGGAATTTAAACTCCACGTCATAGCATCTTTCATCTTTGGGAAAAGGCTGAATTCCTCCAAGGCTCTGTACTGGATGCTCTTTACTGAGCAGGGTGTGAAGTGATAAAGGAAGACAAAGATAAAGGCGCTGCCCTCAAGACGATTTGAATCTAAAGCACTGGGTTGATATCACTCGGAGTGGTGTAAGAAGCCCAGATCAAGCCTCATCCAGTCTGTGGTCAAAGCTCTCAAGACATGAGTTTAAAACTCTGAAGTCTGGCTTGAGAGTCTTAATGGTCCAAATACAGAAGTGGGGGCAGGGGTGGAGTGAGATGAGGGAGAATGGAGGGTGGTGGGGGTTGTGCAGAATTTCTTTTCTTAAATGAAAAGCCCAAATAAAATAAATAAATGAAAACATAAATCACAGTGTCTTCTGCAGGCTCCTGGCTGGAGGAAAACAAATTAGAAAGGGCTTGAATGAAAGGAGTATTGAAGAAGCTTGACTTGAATTAAGTGGTTATATATTTTAAAAGCACTTTGTTGGGTCCTGTAAAAATAGCAAATAAAAAGGTAGTAATATCCCCTGGCTCTGCAAGGCAAATACCAGTAATAAAGTAAGCTTGGGGGGAAAATATGAGAGGAATAAACTTCAGTAGAAGGGAAAAAGAAAGCATTTGGTTTAGAAACACTTTCACTTCTCCCTTAATAATTAATGATGAGATGCTATGTTTTCAAATAGGTATCATGTGTCTTTCTAACACCACTCACTTTCCTCTTAAAATGGCCCCCCCAAAAAAATTTAAAGACATAACCTGAAAATGTTTTCTTTTGAAAGGCAACCTAAATGAACTATTTCAGGGCTATCAAATTGTTATAATTTGGGATCCATTTTACAATCCCTTTTTTCATAGTTTGAAAAAAAATTCACAATGAAAATTGTAGCCAGCACTCACCACAGGAGTTGAAAAGGGGTTTGCAACCCCTTTTTGACCTGCTGGGTTATTAAACATTAACTGGAGAGCTTAGATATTTTTATAAATATGTAGGGGCTTGGGCAATGAGTCTTAAAGATATAGCTACGAAAGAAAATAACATGAGAAAAGTTACCCAGAAAGAGCTAAATGAACTTTCTTCTTGTTAAGAAATGTTTAGGTCCTTTTGTTTGTAAATGGCAGGTGGGTCATACAATTCCAATGTAATTTCAGAAAGCCATCTTCTGAATGTAATAAACATGTCTGCAGCAATAGGATTCAGAAAATAACAAAACGCATTCCAGACGCCCTTTGATTGTGCATACAGAACAGATAATTTAGCTATAATTGGCTATAACACAGTTATG
This sequence comes from Pongo pygmaeus, assembly GCF_028885625.2. Lineage (NCBI taxonomy): Eukaryota > Metazoa > Chordata > Mammalia > Primates > Hominidae > Pongo > Pongo pygmaeus. Next base: position 60,195,548 of record NC_072379.2, on the reverse strand, counting down.
GACACCAAATGACACACTGTGGAGTTGGGTGATGTAGCAGCTCTGATTAGGGACGGTACATTTCAGCCCAACACCAGAAATCAAATAGCAGCATATAGTGACACAGCACCTTCCCTTCCCTTCCCCTCCCTCCCTCCATTACTCCCTCCCTTCCTTCCTATCTTCCTTACTTTCTCCCTTTCTGTGCAATTAAAGTATCATAAATGAGACTAGAAAACTTGTTTTATTATTATTTAACTAATCAGTTGTCAGCCAAGACTCCATTCTCTTCGGAAGCTAACAATTGTTTGGAAAGGGGAAGTAAGAGTCCATGGAGAATTGACTTTTGGAGAACTAGACATAATTTGAATCAAGAATTATAATAGGAAATAAACCATTACAATAAACAAGGAAACATGCACACAGTTACTTTCATCGTGTAATTTTATTCACTCTAGTTGAGAAAATAAAGAGATAATACTGACCGAAGCACCTGGGTATTTAATGCAAACTGTAAAATCTATTATATTAAACAAAGTCAAAAGCAATGTGAAAGATCTTGAATATTCAAGGCATGCACCTCATTACAGACTTAGCAAATTAAAACACAAATAGGATTAGAAAAGAATAATGTAACAATCTCCCACTACGGTCCCTAGAGCATTAAGTCATAAATTGGGTTTGCATTAAATTGTGCCTGCAGTATTGAATTCAGAGAAAGAGCTGTGGGCTGGAGATAAACCATGCTGGGCTACTCACCAACTTTGGCAAAGCTATGTGTTTTCTGAGACGTGTAGTAAATTTGTTAGAATACAGCAGGTCCAAAAAAAAAAATGAGCACTTCATATCTTAATTAAAAAAATGTCTGGTGTCACGGCATGTGAGGCCTGCAGAGATGTAAATGCAGACAAAATCCACATGTGAAATGGAGCTGTATTTCCTACTTAAGTTTAAAGTCATTTCACTAAACATACTGCTTAATACCAGACACATTTAAAACAAAACAAAGTCCTCAACACAGGGGTTTTCATTAATTTTGTTTTGGTTTGGTTTTTATTCTTGTTTGTTTGATTTTGCAAAGGAAGGAAGAAAAGGAGAAAGCAAACCAAACTCTGTAAAGAACACGTGTGGACTCCCAGAATATCCAAAGAATGTCCCCTTTCATTCCATATGAAGATCAGACCTTAACTATTCTGGCTGATCAGTAGAAACTACATATGACTTATTTTAGAAAGCAAATGAATATACTTAAATCAGTTTTTAAAATGATGCAGGCTTTGAAAAACACTCAACTACAAAGCACGTTCCTTCCATTTCAAGTTTATTCTCTTGGGTTTGTTTTCTAATCCCCTGTACAAGAGAGGCTGACTTGGGGAAAAAATAAATTGCTGTGATAGTTCTATGGCATCCACGTGATATGCCTTATGTTAATTCCTACTTGTTGTCTCTTTGCATATGGGCAGGCCCATTCTGCTCCAGCTGTTGGTCCTTGTTTCTTTAAGGTCATTTTCAGGCACAGAGCACAATTTATTTTCTCTTCCTTTTCCTTGGCGTCCTAAGGCTGTTATGAGAATTAAAATTGAAGTAAAATGCCAAGGAGATAGTGGGTACTCAAAAATGCTAGTCTAGGCTGGGTGCGGTGGCTCATGCCTGTAATCCCAGCACTTCGGGAGGCCGAGGCGGATGGATCACGATGTCAGGAATTCAAGACCAGCCTGGCCAAGATGGTGAAACCCCGTCTCTACTAAAAATACAGAAATTAGCCGGACGCGGTGGCAGGCACCTGTAATCCCAGCTACTCAGGAGGCTAAGGCAGGAGAATCTCTTGAACATGGGTGGCAGAGGTTGCAGTGAACCGAGATCACGCCACTGCACTCCAGCCTGGGCGACAGAATGAGACTCCATTAAAAAAAAAAAAAAAGCTAGTCTACCTGCTCCCACTTCATTGCTGAGTACAGGTCATGAAAGCAAAATCTGCAAGGCGTCCCAGCCTCACACGTTCCCCGGCGGAAGTCTAAGCTGCTGTGCTCAACGGTGTACAGACTCTTAGGCTTTGCAGTGAAATGTCTAGACCTTGCTGTTGTGGAGAGTCCAGGCCTCCTCTTCCTCTCCTGTTTATCTTCCCGTCCTCACCCCTGGGCTCCCAGGGCTCTCCCTCCCAGCCCATCCGGCTGTCGTGGCCTCCAGGTGACAGGTTTCTGCATCACACTTAGCAGCAGACAGTCTGTTTAAGCCTACGTTCTCTATTTTTAAAAGCTTGTTCGAAAGTCTAAATGGCTCCCATTTTGGCTTTAGTAAGACAAATATGGGCTAAAATAAGCGGTGCCCCTTAAGTATGATGGATACTCAGGACCCGCTGAAGTTTCCCATCGCCAAAGTCTGGCTTCTCACTGTGGCAATTTTTCTACCATGTTATTTATGTGGTGGTTTTACTTCTAATTACGGCTCATCATGGCTGTTAGAGCTGAGCAGTAAGAGAGCAAACTGCATTGTACTGCCATTTAACTCCAGCCCATAAAATGGGCAATAAAACCGAGGGCTTAAAAACCAAACCAAACGAAACAAAAAAAAACTTCCTGTGACAAGCTCACATCTGCTTCTGCCATTCTCAGGCTGGAAACTCTCACTGAGGAAACACATAGAGGCAGGTGACTTCTGGGGCCTGGGCGCCTCAAATTTCAGCTTTCAGCAATCCTTTATTGTAGACAAAACAATCCCAGACCTCGGATATAATTAACACATGACAGCTTTAATCAGAACCAGTGTACTTCGTTGTTTAGAAACTAATGAAGGCAAATAGATGTTACTTAACACTGTAAATAATGAAAGGTCTTTTGTTGTTCTCAATTTTGATTACTATTTTTTGATGCTAAGAAGAATGCCACTTGGTGTGTGTGTAAACAAAGAAGATAAATGGCTGGGATGAGAATGAGTTGTCCATAATCTGATTAAAGCGATAGAGTTGGCTCCTAGGAAAACCTCACAGGGCTTAATGATTGGGTTGTTGTCCTTAATATGTCTAATGTTCACTCTTAAAGAAATCAAGAAAAATGTTAGGAGGCTCCTGATATTTCACCGTGGCAGTGGCTGTCAGAGCTTCCAACAGGAAAAGAACATTCTCTGTGGCTGGAGCACAATGTCCAGCCATGTAAGCTAATTTCCCCAAATGATATTAGGAGGCATTTTAAAACCTAAATCTGCTCCAATTCATTCACTCTGCTGGCAGAGCCATCAGGGACAAGGCAAGGACAGGCTTGGTTTTGTTGAAATTGTGATGTGGTAAAACAGCTGGGAAACTCTCTACTTTTCTTTTTCTTTGGTTAGTTCTTTTCCTTCTTGACAAAATGCTCCTGGATTCCAGTTAAATATCTGCTAGTGTTTGGATAACAAGTACATTACTTAAAAGCCTTTGTATACTCTAGCCTGTTAAGATATTAGGGAGGAAACTTAGAGCTCTGCAAGAGCTCATTTTTGTCAAATGTCATTATTTACCCCTCCTATCTTATAGTGGGAGTTCTGTGGGTGTGTGTTTGTGTGTGTGTGTTCATGCAACAATTACTCATAATTAAGTAGCGCTGCAAATTCACGTCAGTCTTTTACTCTTAGGAAGGTCTGTGTGCATTGTGCATTTCCTCCAGTATACAATCATCATGGAACTTGCAGATCTCCTAATAAATTTTAGGATTACCCCAATAATATTAGGTCATTAGGATCTTTGCTACATTTGAAACTCCAAATTGGACAATTAGATTCCAGATGGACAGGAATTGAATTATTCTTCTTATTTTAAGCCAGCAACCCAAATAATTTTGAATACTCCCATTTCAATTCAATAAATATATATAGATAGCCCACTGTGTGCTAGTGTCCTATTTCGTGGATGAGAAGCTGAGGTTCAGAGAGGTTAAATAACTTCCCCAAGACAATTAGCAGGATGGGTAGTCAGTAACCTAGTCTTAACTTTAAACAAAATCCATCAGATTCTCAAGTTCATACTCTTCCTATCACCCTATGTACCTCAATCATCAGTTAAACCTCTGTGTTTCAACAAATATTAAATGTCTCAGACTGGCCTCTTTTCTTGGTGGTGTCCACGAATCTGATAGAAACAAGCAACCAACCCTTTCCCAGTCCAAGAGAAGCAGCAGTTGGCAGGGATGTGGCCAAATTCCTCCCCATACCATGGTGAGCAGCGTGCTTCAAAGTACTTCTTGGTCCCCCAATGTGTCTGCCTCCTCTTTCTCTCACAGACCAGCATTTGACTTTGGTCACTTTGTAAGCCCAACAGACTGAGATTGGATTCCCAGAGACCCTGGGAGGACCACGGGGTGGAAAGGAAGAGAAAGAGAGAGTGAGAGTGAGCAAGAGAGAGAGTTTGTTCTCTTTCTGTCTTTTCCAACCCTTTTCCCCCTCCTGCTGGCCCATTTTAGAGCCATGTTGTCACACATTGGCACCCCATCTGAGGGCAGAGAGAGGGAATGACGGGAGATGAAACAAAATCACAGCTGTATTAGAGACTTCTGATTTTTAAAAAGGATGTGGAAAGAGGTTGAAACGAAGCTGCTTTCTCTTGGAAAATGGTTGCAGTAAGTTTAGGGGCAGGTTTTTAGCATCTGAACATATTAGCTAAAGTATTTGAATATAATGAGCTATGCTGCATGGTGGAGTGGAAAGAGGCCAAGGATAGGTGGGATATTTGGAGTGGTCTTGGGCAAGCCACTTCACCTCTCTAGGCCTCAGTTTTCTCATCTTCCCCAGGTACACACTGAGCCAGACAATCCCTGAGATTTCAGAGGAAAGCAGTGAGGAGCAGGGTGGCACACAGTACTGGAGTCAGCTGAGTGGCCTGAACCTTAGCTCTGTCACTTAGCTGGAGCTGTGTGACCTGGGTTGAGTTACTCACCTTCTATGAGGCTTAGTTTCCACCTCTGTGAAATGGGGATAAGGTGTCTACCTCAAACATTAAGGGGGCTAGATTGGCAAATGCACAGGCAGCTTCTGGAGAAGGAATTTTCCCAGGACTAGGAAGAAGAACTGGTGAGTGGGATGCTTTGAAGGTGAGTGAGGGAGGATAACAGGTCTATGAAGAAGTTCAGGCTGGGAGAGGCCTGGCCTTGGAGTAGGTTGGGGGTGCTCTGGGCAACCCTTTTCAAGGGAGGAGAAAATGGAGTAACCGTCAGGACAGAAAACAGGGTGCCTTGATGCTAAGTTCCATGGGGACATTGCCTTGGGGGAAGAAAAAGAAATCTTGGAACCCCTATCTGTTTACTACTCTTCATTTCTTAATTCTTTATTTATAATGAAGGTGGGAAGGTTTACAACCTTGACAGTTCCATTTATTTCTACCATTTTCACCTAAAACAATACAAGGAACATCAATTATTTCCACCCTAGTTTCAACTGCAACTGGATAAAATCGGTTTAATTAAACATGTTCAGTGTCTGAGGGTCTGTTTTGTTCCTCTGTCTGTCTGTCTGTCTGTATCTTTCTTTCTCTACCACCAACCACCACACCATCCCTGTCCCCTTCTTCCTTCTCATCTCCATTTTCTAGCCTCACAGCTGGGCACAGGAAAACACAGAATAAGGATCCAGTGAACTAAAGGGGCTGAAGCCATGACTAGGAATCGTGTGCATGAAGAAGCCCAGAAGAGCCAATCCTCCCCAGAAGGGCACACGGACACCACTGAGGAAGGAGGGAGGATACCTTCTGTTCCTGTGTTCAGGCTCCAATATATCCAGGTCACAGGAGGCTGCCTCTCCAGGCAGAGAAACTGATCCATCCCTATCAGTGCTAGGCAGAGGGTAGAGGATTTTGCACCTGAGCAAGGGATGCAATGACTCCCAAGCTTCCATTATCCCTGGAGTTCCTCCTGAGGGTCTCTGTGACACAGAGGAGGAAGCAGGAGCTTTCTTTGCATAATCACGGTCGAATATTTATATTTGTTTAGGATTTGCTTCTATAGGATGTTTTCGTCATTCAAATCTATTTCCAAAATAAATCTGGATCTCTTTTATAAGAAAATGCAATGAAAACACCAGAATGACAGAGTAAGAAAATAGAACTGAAATTACTGAAAAGGAGCCGAGGAATTAGATGTTGCCAGGCATCTGAGATGAGATGATTAAAACAGCCAGGTGGCTCTGAGCTAAGGCAAAAGGCAGAATCTGGGGCAACACAGTTTATATCATCTGACAACATAAAGCATGCACATCCTTTGTGTCAAGCCACACTGCTTCCTGGAACAAACTCAAGGCAGAATTTATTACCTGGGTTCCTGTTTAAGTGCATGTTGAATGACCAGTTGACGAAAGCCTTCAAATAGAGTTTTGCAAAAGAACAAAGAATGAGACATGGAGTACTGACCCTCTCTGAAAGGGTACCAGAATTAAGATTACAGAAGCCAACCCAACATTTCCTCACTACCTTTTAAATTGGACTTAATGCCATCTTTTAAAAAAAAACCACTTTTAAAATAATTTTTGCTTATATCAAAAGTAATACATGTTAATTGCAGGAAATTTGTAAAATACAGCTTAAAAGAGAGAGAGAGGGAGAGAGAGAGAGAGAAATCTATAATCTATCACTCACCACTATTAACATTTTAGTGTCATCTTCCCATGTTTTTGTTTATGCATAGATATGCATATCTATTTTGCAAAGATAAGAAATTACTACACTATATCTTTTAAACTTTTTTATTTGATAATGTACTATGAATATTTCCCATTCAATTAAATACCTCTACAATGACACTGAATGCTTATGATACTGTATTGATATTAATACTGTAGAATACATCAGGAAGATATTATTACAATATGTTTAACCAATCCCCTGGGTGCTAGATATTTGGGTTTCTAACATTTCATCTTTTTAAATAATTCTGTGATGAACATCTGGTGCTGTTCACAGGGTACCCTCCATGACCAGTTGTGTTTCAATGGCCTAGTCCATTCAAGGCCAAGATCTCCCGGAGATCAATACACTATTTGCCCAGTGAATTGTGGGCATATCTATACTTTTTGCACTTTTCCAGACAGGAAGGAGGAAGTAGTACTGAGAACCCACCATCTTGGGTTAAGGAGCATTCTCTGGGCTGCTTAGGGGAGAAGATTTCTATCCCAAGGTCCTGCAGCCTTGGGGTAAGATGGGAGCAGAGAAGACAGAGTGTGGGGCCACTGTGGAGGCAGCAGGGAGGGGTTTCTCATGGCCACTGATCGGAGCCCTCATATTCCTTGTGGGGAGGCTCTAATTTCTCCAGAGATGCTTCTCTACCTGGAGGTCTGCCCTGTGTTGGGAGCATTAGTGGCCCTGCAGAGAGGTGGGACGTTATTTGGATACTCTTGCTTGTAGGGAATTTGTTGCCTCTCAAAAGGTGTGTGGCATTTGTAAGTTGTTCTCCTTTTCCATGGTTCTTCAGAAGACTTGAATATGGTTTGTAATCTAGGCACCAAAATTGAAATTCCCTCCAAAGAGCCACACAAATAAATGACCTCCCATACCATCAAGTTCTCTCTATGCACGGCAATCCCTAGTTAACCTCAGACAGGTAAGAAGAGAGAGTGTTTTTCATCAATGACAAGGAAAGTTTTTTCTGGCTAATGTGGTATGGTAGCAAATGCAACTAAAAAACACCCCCAAGCATGTCTTTATTCATTTGTACACATCCAACAACATCACTTTTCAGTACGCATAGGTAGGATAAATATTTAGTCATTAAATATCTGAAGTTATTGTAATCCTATTCCAGCACCATTCTTTCTCCCTACATTAAAAAAAAATTTCTAGACTGTGCTTCAACCTCAAAGGACATACCTTGGAAAGAATATTCCATTAAAGACATTGTTGGAGCAACTTTTATTATTCATTAGTGTGTTTTAAAGTGGACCTGAACAGAAATGCTTTTTGCTAAAGTAAAAATATATCCATTTCTATGATCTAATTGTGCAATTGGTTAGAATGTCTATCAGTTCAAAGGGAAACTTAGTTGCAGTGAATTTGTTTTTAATAAAAATGTGCTATCTATGATAAATATATTTCACTTTGTTCAAATGGATTTGATTGGGAAAACATATTGAGCAGAAGTACTGGTACAGCTTAATTTCATTGCTTTGAGAAAACGTATTGAATGCTGGTTTGAATTAAATTCTATTTGTTTTAATAAAAGTGTATTGGCCTGAGTGTACATATATTTGTTTTAGTGGCAGTGCATTGGATCCAATAAAACTATATTGGCTTCACTGCTTATGTCTCCTTTTCAGTGAAAATGGATTGAATGGGAAAATGAAATAGGCATGAAGCAGCCAGCCCCAAGGTCTCTGTTTGGTAAGAGTATCCAAATAAACCGGGAGAGAGGGGGGTTTCCATAGACTTTATATCAAAATATGCTTTTAAATTTAAACACCTTTTACTGTCAAGGACTCAGATGTGAAACTGAATTGCCACCATAAAGAATGCAATTTTCTGAAGCAGCCCTTTCCATGGACAAGTTATGGGACTGTCCAGGACACCAGAGGAAGAAATCCTCTGACAGCCCAGAGCAGGTTTGTCAGCATTCCTTAAACTTTACACAGGACTCATTGGTTCCAATAAGAGGCTGTCTACCAAGCATTCCTAAATCCCTTAAACGAACAGAAAAGGGATCATGAGTACTCCCCAAGGATGGTGCTGGCCCATCAGCATTGAAATGGGTCTGACTTTGAACTGATTAAAAAGAGGGGAAAAGGGAAACAAGTGTCACCCTGAGACGTACTTCAGAATCACCAGACTTCCCAAAGATTATAGACCCTCAGAGAAGAATCGGCTTCACACAGGGAGTTGATGCTGGTACTGCCATCTAGAAAATGGCAGCCTCTGCCAAGTGCCATGACTGCATTGTGTAGCTGTAAATAGCTCCAAGATGCCAGGCCACAGATACTCCTTTGCATAGGTGTCCTGACCCAAAAGCCAGTGTTAAAATAATGGGGAGTAATGACAATATTGGCTGCTATCCCTACCTGACTGTCTCTCGATTAAAGAAAGTATGTGCTCTGAATTGTTTTTCCACCAGAAGATGAACTTGATCTGACTCCTCTACCCAGTTTCATTTAGCCTTGATGAGAAATAAATGCAAACATTATTTTCATTAACACCTTTCTTCCAACTAAATGTGCTAACAAGCTCCAGACTTCAACCTTCCCACTAATAACTGCTAATTCTGAAGTAGTATAATTACCAAGGAAATCTAAGCCCTTGGTGTGTAGTTGCTCATTTTTTGAATGCCAGAATCCTTACAAGACCCTACAAGGATGGGAGAAAAATTTATTCACAGATTCTTTTTTTCCTAGAAACAGTCCCAGTTATATACTAGAAGTCAAGAAAAAAATGGAGTTTGTGATAAATAAGTTTTCTGTAATAAAGAAGTTTTCTGTGCTGTCCTTGGAGGAGTGGGGTTGTGACCCTGGGGACAGCAAGTGGTTCACTTTGTCAGAATGTAGCACTGATCAGCCACATTACATAAATATGACGTGGGGCAAGATGATTTCAGGAACTCCCAGAAGGTGAGTGGAGAAATGAGACAAAGAGGGGAGGCAGCTAACACAGGGTTTGTTGTTAAGCACGTTACCACTGTGGCCAACCGGAGCTTGAGCCTGCTGTGGGAAATCTAGGAATTGGCAGAAAACCTATGTCTTAGAATTAAGGGGTAAGGAGCAAGGGAGCTGAGGTATGTATAGATCATGCACATTTATACATTTGTTCCCATCCTCATTAGTTGAGAGCTGCTCCTGGGAGCATTAATTCTCTAGTGGACCCAGCCTGCCAGGTGAGCAGGCACCATAGGCTCTGACCCCCAGAAAAAGCCTTAAGGCAAAGAATGCAGTTGGCAGTGGTAAGGCTGAAGGGCAGGGCAGGGCACTGGTAAGGCCTGCTGCCCTATGAAGCTCACTTTCCAGATGAGTAAACTGGGAAGTAGAGATTTAGTAGTTCTCCCAGTGACACAAACAATAGTCAGCACAGGCAGAATGCAGACCCAGCTTCTGCCTCACTTGAAAGTCAGTGACTTAACCCTTTAGCCACATGGCTCTGATCATGCTGTCCAGCTGAGGAAGCTGGCATGCCTCCCAAGTTTTTTTTTTTTTTTTTTTTTTTTTTGAGGTGGAGTCTCGCTCTATTGCCCAGGCTGGAGTGCAGTGGCGTGATCTTGGCTCACTGCACTCTCTGCCTCCCAGGTTCATGCCATTCTCCTGCCTCAGCCTCCCGAGTAGCTGGGATTACAGGCGCCTGCCACCATGCCCAGCTAATTTTTTGTATTTTTAGTAGAGATGGGGTTTCACCGTGTTAGGATGGTCTCGATCTCCTGACCTCGTGATGTGCCCATCTCGGCCTCCCAAAGTGCTGGGATTACAGGCATGAGCCACTGCGCCCGGCCCTGCTTCCCAAGTTTTAAAAATCATGTTTTGAGGGTTTTTTTCACTGAGTCAGAGCTGGGCGCTGTATTGCAGATAGGAGAAAGGGAACTGGAAGTGTTACACTGCCATAGCTTCTGCACCTAGAAGTGGCCAGATAGTGATCTCTCTTAGGCTGAACTGAATCTTTGCATCTAGGTGCATGTTCATGGGATGCTAAACTCAACTTGTCCTATGATACATCTTTGATTAATAGGCAATTGCAAGTGACTGCATGACTGTGTGCTCCTGGGTTATTTTCAGCAAGCCAGGGGCTCCCAGCTATCACCCAGCTCCACCAGCAGTTTGTTCGGCAGTTTGTCCCTCTTTCATGTTCATCCTTTTGCAATCAGCTTTTCCATTTCAGCCGTGCTTGCTAGCTGCAAGCTGCTTTGTGAAGTAAGTTATGATGACTTTGTGCTATAAAATAAAACAGCAATCCTCACAGCTGTTTTGATTCCATTTAATGAAATGATGGTGACATCTGAATGTCACAATTGCAGAGAGGCGGATGGGTTGTTGCAGTTGCTGATAGGAGAAAGATCAGTATTATTCCCTGGGCTAATATCTCATATGACAGTTCCACAGTTACCATTGCTCTGTGTCAGGCGATGGTGGCTGCTAGGCTCCAACTGACCTCTAGTTTTTTTCACTTCCTATAAATACAATAGGGCAGTGGGGTGGAGAGGATGCAGACGGCATTGTGAAGATTGGGAGAAATATTTCAGGGGAAAGAAGCACACATCTAACAGTTGCTGCCATTCAAGAACTTGAAAAGTACACCATTTCGGGAAAACCAATAGCATGCATGTATCCCATTGAAAAGTGCTGGAAAAATCACTGGTTTCTCCTTCCTCGCCATACGTAAAGCAGAGAGCAATGCTGGGAAGACATCAGACAGAAAACATGGAGGCAAGTCAAGAAGCCAGTCTCTCCTCAATCAATTATGCGAGAGTATTATCAAATCAATGAATTCACAGTGTGAACGCTTGCGGCAGATGGACGAACACTTGTCGGCTATCTGGAGCCGCAAGAGAGTCAGATTTATTTTCAAAGCTTGTTTGTCTCATTTCTCCTGCCTGGTGCTGGAAGGCAGAGGATGCAGCTGTGATTTTTCAAATGTAAGAGATCTCCAACTATTTTATAGTGTGTGAGATTGGGCTCTGCAAGCTAAACTCTCTAGGACTTCTGGCATTTTTTCCCCTCAGAATGAGGACAAAGGAGTGCAGGCTTAGCCAGCGGTCTCTCTCTCCATGCTTACAGTTCTCAGCAATGGAAGGACGAGGTTGGATGGATCCATGACTGGCATTCCGGTCTTGGCTGTGATGGTGAGGTTTCTCCTACTGTGATCTCAGAGATGGGGCATACAGGAAGGAAGAGGAAGCTTCTGCCTGAGGCACAGCCTGTGTTAGGACGATGGGCCTTTAGCACAGGAAGGTGTCACCAGTGGTTCTCAGGCAGTGGTAGCACTCCTTCCTGCCACCAAGGGTTCTGGTATTCTTGGCTGGCAGACATCTTGATTCTGAGCTGATCAAGGAGAAAAGGGAGATCATTTTGAGTCAGAACTGGTAATTTCACGGCATCTGCCATCCAATTGCAGAAAGCATTTTTCAAGTTTCTCCTTGTGGTAGGAATCATCATTCCGGTTTTGTGTATTGGGCCAAGTGGAAGTTCATTCTCAGTCTTAAAGTCAACAAGGAGTTCGTGAACATTCTGGGTCTGGATTTGCAGCCTCCTGACCCAGTGCATGACCAAGAAGACTTGTTAAACAAATTCTAAGTACTTCAGGGCAGAGTGAGTGGTGGAGGCTGGCCAGGGTCTCAAAGCTGTGTGCCTCAGTGTGTTCATTCATTCTTTCATTCATTCAATCAGTTGGTCAGCAAGCCTGGATTAGGCCAGAGGTTCTCAATCCTACCCTACCTCTGACTAAGTCAGACTTTCTGGGTGATTCTGTCATGCAGTCAACATTGAGTCGCTGTGCCAGGCACTGAGGATACCATGGTGCACAGAACATTGTCCCTGTCCTCATGGTCCAGGGTGACAAAATGGAACACGGCTGTGATAGAAGTAAGCTCAGGCTTCTGATAGAGACAGCCTCCAACCCAGATGGGGCAAGGAGAATGAATCCACAGTGACTCACTGGAGGGGCAGACACTGCACTGATTTCAAAAAAGAAGCAGGGATTCTGAATTATCTAGTCAAAGAATGGGGAAGGCACATTGCACAAAGTTCTGGAGAATCTACAAGGAGCCTCTTGTAGCCATTGTGTACAATGCAAGCTAGAGGGCAAAGTGGGCAGATGGGGAGAGAGGTGAGCTGGACTGGACGGTGGAGGGTTTAGTGGGTCATGCTGGAAAAGTGAGCCCCTGTTTTATGAGAAAACTCTTTGAAGGGATTGCCAAGATCAGATTTCAGTTTCAGAGAAAACATCCTGGCAGCTGAGTGAAACAATAGATAGGACGGGGCTATGGACAGTTACAAACAGAACAAATGAAAATCACTCATATTTGCCACTGTTTACAATTAGGGTTTGGCTCTTGGGGGAGAAAAGATAGATGGTAAAATTTTATTGAAAAAAAATTCTATAAAATTCCCATTGGGTTGTTTTAACACAAGCACTTTTTAAAAAATTGAACTGAATTTGAAATCAAAAAATTAAAAGGTTTGCTCTGAATATATGTTTTTGGGGATACACACACACACACACACACACACACACACACATATTTGTTTGATTCTCTGAACAAATCACTTCTGGCTTGGGGTTTAAAAAACATTTTTTGGGGGCACAGGATCTTGCTTTGTCGCCCAGGTTGGAGTGCACTGGTGTGACCACAGCTCACTGCAGCCTTGAACTCCTGGGCTTGAGCAATCCTCCTGCCTCAGTATCCCATGGCTTGGGCTTTTTTGGGGGGTGGTGGTGTTTGATGAGCTCAGCTCACCTCTCACCCCATCTGGCTACTTTTTCCTCTGGTTTGCATTACACACAATGGCTACAGTAGGCTTCTTGTAGATTCTCTAGGACTTGGCACAATCTGCCCTACCTTCTGTCTTCTGGCTGAAAGGATCATGCTTTGTAGAGTTAATTAAGAAGCCAGCTTCTGGAGGCAGAAAAACCTGAGTTTAAATCTCATTCCTGCCCCTCCATACCTCAGATTCTTTGTCTGTAAAATAGGCTGGGAATAGCACCTTCTTCCCAATAAAACAGTGAAATACATGTAAATACATATACATTCTTGTGAAGAGCTTAGCACAGAGATTGGGACACTGGAAACAGTCAAAAATGGTAGAAGGAACCAAAGGGCAAAAGACGGAAAACAAACGACTCAGAAAAGTAATGTGCTGATCCATCAAGTGACCTGATTTCTATTTTATTCCACTTTGGCATGATCTGGCAACTTTTTTTTTTTTAAACAAAAAGGAAAAGAGACTTGTAGGTCAGAGTCTTAACAACCAGTCTCTATAAACTTTGTGCAGAAGAGCTGTATGAACTCGATGATTTCTGCTCTAAGCTGCTGAACTAAAACTGACTTGCAAAATGACCCGCCTCTGCTCTGGTGACTGTCGCTTGTTCTGAAGGCAGGAGAGAATTTGGCTCCTTCGCTTATGATATCTACAGTAACCCATCAGCTGCTGCGCTGAAGGATGTGTTCAGCGTTCCCCTTTCCTCTTTAATGTGCCATTAAATCAAATACTCTATTAGCAGAATTAGTTCATTCAGTGTCTGCACTGAAATGTCCTGTGAATTGCGCGTGTCTTCATAAATGGCCCTGCACTCTGGGGTCTACTTCAGCAGTTTATATCCTGCGGAGGAGGGCTGAGCTGCCCAAGGATCTGATGGCCTTCCTCTAAGTGAAATATTATGGCTTCCACAAAGGAGAATTATTTTGATCATTTTGCCATGTGCAGGCCTGGTTAATTCCAAGCACCGTTCATCAGGCTCTGGCCCAAAGCCTGCTGTCCTCACACCTGCAGCCGGGACCTGCCTTGGCCACAGGCTTCCCACCTTCTCAGCTTCTCAGCTATGCATAGGTCCACTCTAGAGACTTGTTCCAAAATGCATGCTTTTCCTGAGAGTGAAAACATGGAAAAATTCCTTTCCCCAAAAGAATTTAGGGCAGGAACTTAGTGTGTCTCCATTTTTGTTTTCTAAGGCAAGAGCTGGGATTGAAACTCAGCATCTATATTTCCATTCTCTCTTACTTACACTTGTCACCCAATACATGTGAAAGCAGGCAATGACAACTGCTGTGCCTCTGTCATAATAATCTCATGCTCTGAAAATTAGCAAGGATCTCAAGCACACAATATCACATTCAGCCTGGGCATGTTGAGCACCAGCATGATTCTTCAACTGCCAGGGCTCTGGGCTGCTGCTGTGGGCACTCAGGCTGCTTTTCCTTTATATCAAGTTGCATTTAGCCAAGGTGCATTTCATCTGTTACGCTCTCTTTTACTAAAGCAGAAAGTCAGTATGTTAGGGGAGTATTAGCTCCATATCAGGTAAACCTTAGAACGGTGTACTGGTAAATGTTTGGCCTTTTTTCAAGGGATGGAGGGGAAAAGCCTGGTTTATAATGTCTGCCAATTTCTATGGTGTAAATATTGCCACTGTGGCTGATTTCAAGCTACCAACATGACATTATTGAATACAGAGTTGGGAAGAAATGTTTGCAACACTCCCATTCCATAGTATTTCCATGAAAATAACTTCAAGAGCCATATGTAATAGTTAACTATATAAAATGATTAGGATGGGATGAGTTTTGAATATTCATTATATCTTAAAATGTAACCCATTTAATTATAAGTTTACACAATTTAACTTTGATAATGACTGTGTTTAACAATGGACTTGCAAAATTCCTCAGAATTTAACAACTGGCTCTCACAAGCTAATATAAGCCAGCTCCACACACCACTGAGTTTAAGGATAGAAAATATTTCTCATTTACAACTCAGTCCAGCATGGATATTTGACAGTGGCTCTCCACATGGTGACTCAGGGACCCAGGCTCTCTCCATTTTGAATCTCCATTCCTCTTAGGAGGCTCAGAACCCTTTGCGTCCAGCTTGGGGTTGGGGAAAGCACAGAAGTTTTCACATAGGTAGTTCTCATGGCCCAGACTTGGAAATGGTTTGTCACTTTTGTCCATATTCCATTGGTTGGAATTCTGTCACATGGCCACACCTGACAGCCAGGGAGTCTGGGAAATATAGTCTAGCTGTGTGCCCAAGAAAGACAGGAAATGTGGTGGGTGAGCATCTAGCCCAGTTCTGCCACAGCACTGGGATTGACTCCTTCACTGGCTGATGTCAGGAAGCAGGTAGGCTACGGAGGAAGAACAGCTGCCCCCCTGTCCTTATTGAACATTCAAGAGTTTAACAGGCATGAGCAAGGAAATTGTTATGAATTTGGCAATTAATAAATAGAACTATGCCTGTGTAGGAACCAGGATAAATGTTGTTTACTATTACTGATGGGGCAGGATGCTGTGGCAGTTGCATGAGCTGGTTGAAGCTCAATGGTCCCTTCATCCACTCATCCACATATCCAATAAACCTTTAGTCAGGCTCCGTGTTAGCTTCTGGGGATGCAGATGTGCTTAGGACATGCTTATAGTCTAGCAAGGAAGAAAGAATCAGACAAGCCAAGGTCAAGATGAGTGTTCTAACCAATGAGAGAGCAGCTAAAATTCTGGAAAGTTATTCTCCTCCTTCTAAGGAGGAGACAGTTGATGTGGTTCTAGTTGGATGCATGGGTAGAATTTTCTAGGTATAGAAGGGGAAAGATATTCCAGGCAAGGGGAACAGCTTGTGCAAAAGTTGAGGGGAACGGCAGAGCATGGCTTGTTCCAGAAATGGCAAGAAACTCTGTGGCAAGAGATGGGGCTGAATAGATTGGCTATGTCAAATTGTAAAGAGCTTTCCGTGGAGTGGACAGGGGTTTGGAATTTACCTGTAGGCCCATGCTTCTCAAATAGGGGACACCTACCTCCAGGGATACTCAGGGGTATGCCAGAAAGGATGTAAATACAGCGAAAACCTTCTTTATTTCTTCCCTTGATGGTAAGCAATTCAAAATGAGTTTTGAGAAGTCCTAGAAGAGAGTTCTTTCCATCTCAATAGAGTGGATATCATCTCAGTGGACTTCCATCACAATGAACTGATACCAGCCCTGTGGTCAGTGCAAAGCTATGCTCAGATGGGCTTGAGCTGAGTCACGTGCTGCACCCCTGAGCCCCAGGGTGGGTGCCCACCTGAAGCCCAAGAGTTAGGAGAGGGGAAAGGGTGCTCTAGAGGAAAATCCAGACATGGGAACCAAGAAGGGGGAATGGCTGCCAGGTAGCCCGGCCAGCAGCTGACCCCTACAGGAGAAAAACAGCAGGTGGACAGCTGTCCCTAGAACTGCCATTTGCAATAGAGAGCAGGCCAGATATGAGAGAGAAAAAAATCATTTTCTTTCATTTCTGGTTCTTGAAATAATGGGAGGTCCAACAGAATAATGAAAGGGCTGTTTTTATAAGATAAAAATCAGGTGGGAAGCTGGGGTGGGGCTGGTCCCGTCATCTCCAGCCCTTGAAATATAAACCAGCTCCCATCCTGTTTCCTCTCAGGCTCCTGACCTGAGTAGCTTCTGGGCAAAGCCAGTGGCTTCATTGTGGTCACTGTAATTGTGCCAAGTCACGAACTTGTAGGCTGAGCCAGGAAGGCCCCAAAGCAGATAAGCCAGGCTGGCAACATGAGCGCCCCTCACCTCACATCCTGCCCCACAAATGGCTTGAGCGGGAACCACAAAGCCTGGAGCAGACTCGGCTGTGCTGCGTGCTCTTGGGAAAAGACCCATAGCCAAGCCAAGACCACAGTCTGAAGACCCTGAGCCCCACGGAAAGGCGTTATTTGTGAGGCCTCCACGTTGGGGGTGTGGTAGGGAGAGCAAGACTTTGAAATCAGAGAGCCTAAAGTGGAATCCCAGTTGTACCCTCTGGGATTGTCTGGGGACAAGCGGCTTTAGCTCCGGAACTCAGCTCCCTTGCACATACGTGGGGATGACAACGCCTGCCCTTCAAGGTTATGAAGATTCATCAAGACCACATGAGTGAAACACTTGGCATCGGGTGTGGCACAAAGCAGGTGCTCAGGAAATGCCAATCTGCTTAATAATAAGAAGAGAGGCCGGGAGTAGCAGCTCATGCCTGTAATCCCAGCACTTTGGGAGGCTGAGGTGGGAAGACCTCCCAAAGTGCTGGGATTACAGGAGTTCGAGACCAGCCTGGCCAACATGGTAAAACTCTGTCTCTACAAAAAATACTAAAAGTTAGCCAGGCGTGGTGGCATGTGCCTGTAATCCCAGCTACTTGGGAGGCTGAGGCAGGAGAATTGCTTGAACCAGGAGGTGGAAGTTGCAGTGAGCTGAGATCGCGCCACTACACTCCAGCCTGGGCAACAGAGCCAGGTTCTGTCAAAAAGAAGAAGAAGAAGTAGAAGAAAAATGAGGAGGAAGAGGGAGGAGGAGGAAGAAGGAGGAAGGAGGAAGGAGATGACACCTAGGAGTAGTTACTATGTACACTCAGCGCCTTCCCATTCCTTATCTCATTTAATCCCAATGACTATCTGATGCAAGTCCCATTGTTATTCTCACCTGACAGCTGCAGATGTGGAAGCTCACAGAGGTGGAGTCATCGCCCAGGGTTACACACCTGATGAGCAGAGAGCTGGGATTTGAACCCAGGCAGCTGGGGGCTGAGGAGGCTGAGGGAGAAGCAGCTGGTGATGAAGCCTAGAAAGGAATCAGTTCTGCTTCCTTGCTTGGCATTCGGTGCCATTGACAGCAGCCTCCCCTCAGCAAGCAAAACTTGCTCCAAATTGAGCTGCGAGTTTCTTGCAGGGTGGAGCTGCCCTCAGCTGAGTGGAGCCAGGAGGGTGGAGCCAGGAGTGTGAACGGTGTGAAGCACCCATTACAAATTTCCGGCGGCCATCCTAATTTTAGAGGCTTCATGTTTCAATATGAAATGCTGTTGTTCGTGCCACAAAACTAGGAAACAAACAGAATCGTGCCAGGAGAAACCCCCTCCCCCACCAAGTTTGATGCTGTAAAAATGTCTAACGGGGAAATCTCAGTGGTAAATTACCCCACTGCCTTCTTTTCCTCTTATTTTGCATCAGAAGCTCTCCTCAGTTCCTACTGGAAGATGTTCAAGGCTGGGCCAGGAGAATTCTAGAGACTTTTTCCCCGAATAGGCACCGTGTTTGTGGAGAAGTCCACTAAGAATCCCAG
Organism: Pongo pygmaeus; assembly: GCF_028885625.2. Lineage (NCBI taxonomy): Eukaryota > Metazoa > Chordata > Mammalia > Primates > Hominidae > Pongo > Pongo pygmaeus. Next base: position 60,176,863 of record NC_072379.2, on the reverse strand, counting down.
ACTTGACATAGCCCTGGCATTCAGCGGCCGCCTCACTCCCATGAGGAGTGAAAACCAGAAAGACAGCAGAAGGTGGCAAACCCACTGTCAAGAACCAGAGTGGCAATTTCTTGCCATTGTAGTGACAAATTGCTACACTGGCTGAACTAAAAATTGTAATAATAATAACAATTAACATTTATGCGGCATGTACAATGCTCCAGTAAAATATTCTTTTAAGGTCACAATGTACCTTTATCATGATGTTGTCATAGTGTATCTACAATAATAGCAGCACTAGCTAACATTTATTGAATAATTACTGAGGTTACTTTATCTGCATCATCACATTTATCTTTAAAACTTCACAACAATGCTTTCACCCTGGTGCTTTTATTATTCCCATTGTACAGTTAATAAAACAGGTTTACGTAGTTAGTGGCTGAGCTAGGTTGCAAACTCAGGCACGTCTGAATCCGGAGCTGGGGTTCTTACCCACTCCAGTGACTGCCTCTCAGAAAAGAACAGGGCAATGTCCATTCTCCTTTTATTTTCTTTAAGCACCTGATCATTCTAAAAGCATGTGTTCCTCTGTGTGTGTGAGTTATGTACATGTGTGTGTGTTTCCCTTTCTTTTCTCGGACTCCAGGCTCATGACTGCTTATTTGCATGGTGTTTCGGTGTCAAAGGAGTGTCAAATGTCTTCTCCACATACCCAGCTTTATTCTACTCTAGGAGTTTAACTTCTTCAACATTGTTGTGGGGTCCCTGGTGACCTCAGTTTCTCCTCTCCGCATCATCCAGGACTTCACCTGAAGCTTGAGCTACATGTAAGGCTTCATATACCTTGGACAGGGCAATGGAGAGAGGTAAGTTTCCGGGACCAGAGGGATGTTGTCTTATCCTCGGTAAAGGGAGTGCAGAGGAGGGATGGAAAGGACAGGAGAGGACTGACTTCAGAAGGGGTCAACTGGGATTGTTCCAAGCAAACTAGACTCGTGTCACTCTGCTTTGCTCCCTTCTTACAAACGGATGTGAGAATACATCTTTGCCATCCCTTGGCCTGTGAGGCTGGCCCCGTTACCAAATGTGTGGAACTGAGAGGTGCACTGAATAGAAGCAGTAACAGGCAGCAGGTGCTTAACTGTTGGCTGGCTTTTTCTTGGCTTTTTCCTCTCACTTGTTGAAGGTGCAATGCCTCATCTTGATACTGGATCATTTCTTCTGTAACTACCAAGTTTTGTAGATTTGCCTCCTGGAATCTATGATGCTTCTGTGAGATTCCTCCTTCAATGAAATGCGGGATAATTAAGTAGCCTGCTGCATCCAACCTCGGCCTGCCTTCCTGTGAGATGTCTACATGTGCCTGTGCACACACACACCCGTGCACACACAGGCACGCACAAACACATGCATCCACACATCCATGCATGCACATACACACACACATATAGGTGTAAAGTTTAGTTACATTGGAATTATTTACTTGTTTTCAGAACACTAATTGTAAATATGTGTTTATATCACTGGGTCACTAGGACTTTCTTGTTTCTGCCTAAGTACCTGAAGTTTCTATTTCTTTATTTTTCAAAATTATTTTTAAATTAGAAAAATAATACTCAAATACAATATCATTTAAAAAGACTCAAACAATACAGAAGAGACATATGGGAAAATGTGAAAAAATCCCCTTTATACAACTGATACTTCAAAACACTCTCATTCCCACCTACCAACCCTCTAACAATAGAATAACTTCATATTTATGCTGATGGTCCTTTTCCCATGTAGTGTAGGCTTAGCGTGCAAAGAATATCTCAAAATATTTTTGAAAGCACCTCTTTTCATACAAGTTTTATATTCTATGAAGAGAAAATCTGCTAAATGTTACTTCTCTATAGTACTGCCAAGTTGCGTCTCTGAGCCCTTAGACAACTTTTACCCCATTTCCCCTTTGCCTTATTGGTTGAATGTGGTTTTTGAATTGCTAATGGGTCAGGTGTGACACAAAGGAAAGAGCCTGGGCTTTGGAGTATAACTTGGTTTGAATCCCAGTGAGATCCCTGTTTAGTCTCACAGACTGGGTAAATTGTGTTCATTCCTTCCCAGGAATCAAGGGCCAGGACTCTGCAGCCACACTGCTGCCTGGGTTCAAATGCGACATCCCCCCTGACTCAGTGGAAAGCTTTCAAAAACCACTTGACCTCTCAGTGCCTTAGTTCCCTCACCTGTGAAATGGGGTTAACAATAATATCTCCCTCTTGGGGTTGTTATGAAAGCTAAAAAGTTACTTCAATGCCTGGCACACACATAGTGAGTGTTAAATAAGCCTCAGTTGCTTTTTATTACCCTCCTATGTGTACAGAATTCACAGTGATGTAAGTCTACATGCAGGTGATAAAGATCCTGCCCCAGGGAACACAGACGGGTGCAATCAAACCATTATTAAGCTAACAAGACAGCATGACCCTAAAGCTCCTTGCAGAAATTTTCACCACCAGGGCCCACACAAACACAGAAATAATTCTGCTCAGACTCAAAACAGAGAAGTGACCCCCAGCCCCACCTTTGTCTCATCTCCCACTCCATCCATGCATTCTTTAGATTTCAGCTGTTCTCTTCCCTCCCAGCTCTTCTATTCTCTTCGTCCTCACCAGGCCAAGACCACGTATTTCACACCCCTCCCACAAAACCACAGAACTACTCCCAACTCTGCCGTCTTCCCTCCTATCCACAGGGTCTATGCCTGGCCTTCTGTCTGGGTCCTAAACTGATGCTTGGGGCATGTAACATCCACTAAGGAAGCTTTGTTTTAATTGCCTCCCTTGTTGATCACAATGACATTCAAAATCCTTCATCAAGGTTATCTTCAAACCCTCCCTTCAAACTAGCCTCTCCCTGTGCTCTAAACATGTCTCCCAGAATCCCTGCTCTGAGCCAACCAATTCAAGTTTCCCATAGAATGTAATTGATACACTAGAGGGAGTTGGATGAGAACATCTTTAAAGCCTTCTGAGCCCTGTAGATCATTTGCAGACATTCTCCAAAACTACACATAGTCACTGCACTTACTATGTGCTAAACATTACGTTAATTGCCTTTGTTTTATGCACATTAGCTCCTTTAATTCTCATAATAGTTTGATGAAGGAGGTGGTATTACTATCCTGTTTTACAGACAGAAAAGCTGAGTCTTGGGGAAGATAAATTGTGGATCCAAGGTTACCCAGCCAAGACGAGCAGGACTGAAACACAGACCCACATGACACTGCAGTTCTGCTCTGGGTGTCAGAAGAGTGCTGCTTCCCCCAGCTTCTGTTAGCCTGTGTTAAATGTTTCCAGGCTGATCCTCCGGCCTACCCTCACCCCTATGTTTTCTTTCTAAAACACAAACAGATGAAAAATAAAGCATGAGTGCTTCTTCCTTAGGATGGCATACCAGAATCACCAGATGACAGACATCGGGGTGCCGTTGGACCCGGGAATCAGAATCTCTGCAGATAGGTATTTTGGAAGGTGCTCCCTAGATTGGCATCTCTGGTTAGAACCCTGCCCAGGGACTCATATCTGGCCAGTGTTCATTGCTTTGTTGAATCACACTTAATCCTTTGGTTTTGGTAGATTCCTGCAAGTAGACTGACAGCTGCATGTTTGCAGGAAAGTTAAATATTTTGACAGCGCAGAAGACTGCTGCATCTGGAGGGTTCTGGGTCCAGCTATAACCAGACTTGCCTGTCCTAAACAAGTGGATTGACTGCTTCCGGCGTCCTCACTTTACTTCTGCATGGTGACCAACATCCGGAGCTTAATTACCTGACAGCCAGGAGGTAGGGAGCAAAGGAAACTTTTAATTTATAGTAAGAAGTGATCAGTTCCTTTTTTGGGTCTTAGTTAGAATCCAGGTGCACTTGAAACAATAAAACCTTGTATAGTTTTCTCCTATAAGAAACTTCTCAGATAGTTACCAAAATCCTGGAAAAATATATATTGGTCAATATACCACAATTCCCACAAGAGGTAAATATTTACAAAATTTACTTTGGGCAGTGATGCTGCAAGAATATTAAAAGGCGTTGACTTTATCATCAAGTGAATTATTTCTTAATTTTTAAAAATTTAAATCACAATATGTTTGACAAGCTACAGCAGTAGGAAAACACCTTTGCTTTAAACAAAACTACCTTTTCTCAGCAAGAACAGTTACTAGAGTGGGAAATAAGGTTAATTTCAGTTTTATTAATAATATCTGAAATGAAATAATTTTACAACTCTCCCCTCTAACCTCGTAGCTGGACAACTTAGAATATTTATTTATTTCTTCTTCAGAGAAAATAAGAGTGGATGTTACCTTTAAGCAACATACACATTTAATTAATGAACGCAAGGAAAATGATTCTGGCTGTAGTTAAATCAGGCACAAGCATGTAGGATTTAAGAGATCTGACCTTAAAAATGAAGAAAATATTATTGTAATTACTCCATTTGCTAAAAACAAATGATGTGGCATTTGAATTTAAGACTTCTATCAAAAGCAGTTGAGTGTCTGTAATCAGTTCGCACCTTTACATTTTAATGGAGTTGAGGTTGAGCCGTTGCATTTACAATTATCTAGGCTGACTTCATGCCTTTGAAATGACTTATAAAGATTAGCATTCATGGATTATTTATTAGCTCCTCGTGAACGTATTTCCAAGAATGGAAACAACATATTGCATCAAAGTCTAGTTTCCAGGTTTAACTCTTTTAATTAACAGCATGACTGTACGATGCTGCAAAAGGCATCTCTGAAGTCACAGGACATTTTGTCATGTTTTTCTCTTCAAGTGCATCTTTAGTAGCAGTCTTTGTTCCTTGCAAGCTCAGGGAGAATGTTGATTCCAGCCCTGGCGGCTGCCTGAGATGCCCTGTAAACACTACGGCTAGCAGAAAGCAGGCTGCTCAGGGGGGCAATGCAGCTGATCCCAGCCTGCTGTAGCTATCACTGATAGGGAATGCCTGTCTGGAGCTCGGCAGAGAACTCAATGACATGATGGCCTTGGCAGTTTAACCCAAACACACTTTCTGCCTAGATAACAAAAATGTCACGCCTGAGTCCTTGACAGCAACTCCAGAGGAGCTCCAGGTTTGAGGCAGCGCTGGCAGGACGTGGTATATCTGCCATCTGAAGCCCTTCATTGCCCGCCTGGCTGTGAATCTCACCTCCTCTGTAGTGGAAAACAGGCCGAACAGACCTGGCAGGCAGGTAAGGGACAGCAAACCTTGCAGGGAGGGCCTAGTGCTGAAGCTAAGCCAGCCCTTTGAGTTCAAGCTCAAAGGCATGTGATGCCAGCTTTGCAGGGGAGCTAAGATTCTTCCGAGAAAAAGGAGAATGAGAGAGAGATACGCAGCTGCAGTGGAGGACTTGGAAGAGAACAACGCCAGGGCCTGGATCCTGCAAGAATCTCCTCTGGAAAAGCAGGGGAGAGAAAAGCAGGAAGGAACAGGGTCACCGCAAGTGTGGGATTTGTCTTATTAAAATCTGATACTGTGTGGCAGTTTGCTTCACTCTTGGTATAAGAAGTCTGAGCTCCATGTTAAAGTAAATGTAAGTAATATAAATCTGCCTTTCCCGAGGTGAAAATAGATCCATATTATTTAAAATATGAACGGAGATAGATGACAGTTACAAACATTATACTTGTTCTTATTATAATTCTTAGTAAGCTCAAGGAATAAAAACTGGGATGATGAAAAAGAAGTTCTGAACATAACGATTGATGTTTTGGATAAAATACAGACCAACTCAGAAATGATGAAAAAAATCTGCCCTGCCTGACTTGCTTTGTTGCTTTGCTCATGGAGAGTGCAGCAATCATGCCATTTATTCATTCACTCACTCACTCACTGCCTCATTCATTCAGCAGCTATCCAACCAGAGCTTGCTGTGAGGCAGACACTGTGCTGGGGACACACAAATGCATCAGATGTGGAGTCTGCCCTCAATGAGCTTATAATCTAATAAGAAAGAGAAGGCAAGTCCACATGTAACTATAGTACGAGGCAGGATGTAATAACTGCAAAAAGGGACATGAAAGAAAATGCCGTGAGAGATTGCACCTCATTAGGGGGAGGTTTTATTTGAGCTATCTTCTAATGGATGGGCAGGATTTGGACAATGGAGGAGGGAGGAGGGGTGGGGGAGGTGGTAAGGAAAATCCCAAGAATGCTTTGGTGTAGAAGGTCCAGCAATCCCTGCCTGGTTTGTCATCTGTGTCCATGAAGGTGAAGCAGAAGAGGAGTACTTGAGTGCCTGTCTGCGAGAGCAACTGACCTGGCACCCCTGGTTTTTCTAACTGCCTCTTTCTGTGTTCTCTGGCAAGACACCTATGGGCTTTAGGGTATTTTTTTCTATTTTTTATTTTTGAGACAGAGTCTTGCTCTGTTACCCAGGCTGGAGTGCAGTGGTGTGATCTCGGCTCACTGCAACCTCTGCCTCCCAGATTCAAGCAATTTTCCTGCCTCAGCCTCCCTAGTAGCTGGGATTAAGGCACGCACCACCATGCCCAGCTAATTTTTTGTATTTTTAGTAGAGACAAGGTTTCACCATGTTGGCCAGGCTGGCCTCGAACTCCTGGCCTCAAGTGATCCGCCCAACTCGGCCTCCCAAAGTGCTGGGATTACAGGCGTGAGCTACCATGCCCAGCCGCTTTAGGCTATTTTAAAAAATGTTGTTACTATGACAAACTAACTTCTAAACAGAATTTTAATAGATATAATTAGAGCAAAAAAGGTACAAATACAGGTGCATGAAGAAAAAATTAAGAAAATATCACCCATAATCCTACCATTCACTGAACATTGTGTGAGATAATCCATTAGACTTTTCTATTTCTCAATCTACTTTTTTAATTAAAATTATATATGACACACGTGGTTTTATAATATGTTTTTACCATTTATATTCCAAATATCTTTCTATACTGAGGGGTATATATTCTGATATGTGCTTCTTAGCCAGGCTTCTGCTGGCATCTGGAAGGTCCTCTGCAGGAGGTGGCCACTGTGTTGTGGTCTGTGGACTGCGCTGCCCTTTCAGCTGTGCTCCTCTGTGTGTAGAGCTGACGTAGGCCCACGGTGTGGGGAGAAGGCCCTGTAGAAGCCACAGGTGAGATACCATGAGCTGGGAGTGGGGTCACCTGTGTGGACAGTGACCTGACCTGAGGATACGGGATCTCTGAGTCCTGGGAAAAGCACAGACCAGCATTATCAGGCACAGAGTGCTTCCTTTGCTTTTAGATTGACAGAGAGGATGGTAATCTCACTCACTGGGCAACGTAGGGGAAGTGGTGACATTACTCTGTTTGTCAGGGTGACCAGCAGCCAAGGGAGGCCAGACACACTCAGGGGAGATGAACACAGCCACCCCCTAGAATGAGGGTTTTTGATGTTTGCTTGAATGTTTTAATTGTGATAAAATAAACATAACATAAAATGTACTATCTTGACCATTTTTGAGTATACAGTTCAGTAGCATTGTATATTCACATTCTGGTGCAACCAATCTCCAAAACATATCATCTTGCAAAACTGAAACTCTGAATAGTACCCATTAAACAACTCCCTATTCCCATTCCCCTAGTTCCTGGCAACCACCACTCTGCTTTCTGTTTTTAATGAGTTTGATTACTCTAGATACCTCATATAAGTAGAATCATACTGTATTTGTCTTTCTTGTCTAGCTTATTTCACTTAGCATAATGTCCTCAAGGTTCATTCATGTTGAAGCATGTCTCAGAATGTCTTTCCTTTTTAAGGCTGAATATATTCCATTGAATGGCATATTAGTCCATTCTCATGCTGCTAATAAAGACATACCCAAGACTGGGTAATTTATAAAGGAAAGAGGTTAAATGGACTCACAGTTCCAGAGGCCTCACTATCGTGGCAGAAGGCAAACGAGGAGCAAAGTCATGTCTTACATGGCGGCAGGCAAGAGAGCGTGTGCAGGGGATCTCCCCTTTATAAAACCATCAGATCTTGTGAGACTTATTTACTATTATGAGACCAGCACGGGAAAGACCTGCTCCCATGATTCAATTACCTCCCACCAGGTCCCCCCCATGACACTTGAGAATTATGGTAGCTACAATTCAAGATGAGATTTGAGTGGGGACACAGCCAAACCATATTAAATGGAGATACCACATTTTGTTTATTCATTCATCCATCGATGGATTTGGGATGGGCTTCCACCTTTTGGCTACAGTGGAGAGTGCTGGTATGAACATGTGTGTGTACAAATATCTCCTTGAGACCCTACTTTCAATTCTTTTGGATGCATACTCAGAAGTGAAATTGCTGAATCATATGGTAATAGAATCATAGAATCTATAGAATCATTTGGTAAATGAATTTAAAGTAATTTTAATTTTTAATTTTTGAGCAACCACCCACTGTTTTCCTTAATAGCTACACCATTTTACATTCCCACCAACAGTGCTCAAGGGCTCCAATTTCCCCACATCCTTGCTGACACTAGTAATTTTTTGGTTTTTGAGTCATAGTCATCCTAATGGGTGCGAGGTGATATCTCACTGTGGTTTTGATATGAATTTTCCTAACCTAGAACCAGTCCTATAGAGGAAGTGGAAGTACCTCTGCAAGGTAGAGCCAGGCCCAGAGGCCAAGATGAAGGAATTGAATTCAAGTCATAGCTTTGAGGTTGACTCCTAACCTGACACAACCCCATCAACGTCTCACTTTTCTCAACCATGCAATCGAGGATGCTAACACCATCCTACCTCTGTTTTCTGTATCACTAGTAAGCAGCATTGCACTAATTTCCAAGGAAAACAAAGCTAATAGCTTTGTTCCCAAGAGCCAGAGCCATATGTAAACATGAGGCACTCTGGGCAACTTGTCAAGGATCTACCTAAACACCCACAGAACAAGGCAGGACCCTGAAGTCACATCCCAGCTAACATTATCAGCAGCTCACTCTAAATCTTTCAGTGACATCTATATTAAAATATAATCCACTCTGAACCCAGTACTTATCAGTTTATCTGCACCATAAGCCCAACCATATGTCTCCACTTTTTGCCTCTTCAATGGCTTCAAACAAATTCAGAATTTTGAGTTTCCACTGTTTCGTTCTTGTAGCTACTAAGACAATAACAGATTAAATAGGATGAACCAAGCAGCCATACTTCTTGTAAAGTTATCCCCAGAGATAAATGTACAATGTTGTTTCAGAGGCTGTGGTGGTGTCTGCAGTGTAACTAAGGTTGACAGACTGCCTGCATGTGGGTGGCTGTCTCCTTTCCAGCTGTGATCAGCTGAATTATATCACCTGTCCCATTTGATGTATTAGGATATGCCCAAGCTCAAGATGCATGTTGCTGCAATAGGGAAATTAATGTCCACCACTGGAGGCAATTAATAATGATTAGGAGCAAAACAGCAGGGTTAAATCTGTGCATTTAAGAGAGTGTTCATACACTTTTATACTATATTTCAGTCTAGTTGCTCAAAGGAAAACAGAAAATCCTTTTCGGGGACTAGAACAATCTTATCTTAATTAACATGTAAACTTAGATGAAATGTCAAAATCGCTTCCGTGAGACATGCTTATTCATTATTTACTTAATCCTCCCTTCTCGGGGTTAGAGAAAAACATTGCACAAAAGTAGCATAGTGTGGGGAGAAATGTTAAGACTGAGTCGAGATGCTTGTAGAACTCTTGCACTTATTGAATTGCTGCATTCAGTCCATGGATTGAGGTGAGTGAGAAATTCTTGCCTCTTTTATTTTACAATTCTGCAGTTACTATATTATAAAAAAGCAGGAAATTGGCAAACCATAGATTTGCAATGCTCAGTTTAGTGCAACTCCATAAAATCTGCCTGTAAAATGCTTAGTGGTAGGTAACTAACTTACATTTGGCGACTAAAATCTGGATATAAATTTGAATAGCAGAAACCTAAGCTGAACAAGGGATTTTGCTTCAAAGGTTCAGAAAATATTGAAAACTGATAGGTTATAAATCTGTCAGTTTAATGTACATAAACATACACGCACCTCTGACTAGGCATTTATGTCACCACGTGTTAGTGCAGAGCATATACAATACAAATATTCATTGATCAGTTATTTTATTAGAAAATTTCATTGAACAGATTCAAACATAACTGGGTGCCAGCTGGACTTTATAGCTCGGAGAAGATTATATACTTAACCTAAGAGATAATGCAATTCTCATTAATTAAAAACTATGAGATAAAGGTCTCGGAAAACTTCAAATCCTATTTTATTATGATGGAATCAAAAAGTAATTCCTTCTCTGTGAATCTGCAATGGCTACTGTGACTTTGAAGTTCTGTTGGCAACCTGGGCTCATGAGTCCAAGGCCACCTAAGGGCGTGGCTTCCCCTTGCATTTCCCCTCCATTGTGCTTTCAAGAGTGGCTCAGTCTGCATGACCCTCCAACAGACTCAATTAAAAGCAAAAAATGCAGTCAATTGTCAGTTATTTGGCTTACTTAACCCGGATATCCAGATATGCATTTGAACATAACTAAAATACTTGAATTTTTAATAGCACATACCAAATACTTGGCACCATTTTTCATGTGGATATTTAGTATCTTGTGCTCAAATAGCCACGCACTAGTTTAGTCCCAATTATTTATTCATGTATTTATTCATTCATTTGTTCATTAAATAGTCTTTATGCCCTCATCACCCTTACTTTTCCATTTGCTTTGAAAATCTCAGCATGGCTGAGCATGGCTAAGTTTCAGACAGGGTAAGCCTTCTGGTTTATCTATCAATGGATCACATCACTTGGACTACATTGTTTTTATTATTTTTAGGAATCTGTTCATTCGACAGATATTTTTTGAGTACTCACCATGTGTAAAGCACTCTGCTGTATGGATCGCAAAGATAAAAAAAATAAAAGCACAAAAACTCGATTCTCAAGCTTAATGACACCAAATGCCAACGTTGTGTTAGTCATTTTGCTCATTCTCACAACAAACCTGTGAAGTAGGCACTATTCCCATCTATACTTGAGGAAATGGCATCTCGAGAAGACTACTTTTTCCAGATGACTTTGATCTGTCCAAGTCACACAGTGGTGATGGCAGAGTCAGGATTCCAACCTCAGTCTTCTGTTTTCTGGCTCTGAGGTCTTGCCACCACACGGCACTTGTCTCTTTAGGAGCTGGCCAGCCTAACGGCACATCTAGTGGTTATGTTTACACAGCCAGGTGTGGATATTAGACCTTTGTCTAATATGCCAAAGACCTGTCTCTCAGTCAAACGTTCTTGGAATATCACTGGCAAAACTGCAGATTCATTGCATCTGTCCCAATTTTTAGACAATGCTGGTGCTTAAGGTGCAAATTTCCCGCCTGTGCTCCAACCTCCTTCTGCAAGTAAAGACAATGCTGATCTTCCCAATGGCCCTGGCCCTTCCTCTGCATTTGCTTCTCAGCTTCCTGTTGGGTTCCTGGCTTTCCAGTCATGGGCTCTTTGGTGTTGACAATATGTTGTGCAGTTTCTTTTCAGTTTGATGAACTTGAGCTGCAGACTCAACTTGCTGTTCTGCCCCCTCCTCTAGTATAGCGCCCCCTGTAGGCATGGATGATCATCACCCACACGCCTAGCCCTGGAGAGCCCACCTGGTGTGCCAGCCCCTGGTCCTCCTGCCCCTCCTTACCTCACTGAGGAGGAAGGCATGGGTAATTTGAGAAGATGATGCCCTGGTTCTTAAATGGGGTGCATTATAATCTTCTGGGGATTTGATTAAAAAATAGATACCTGAACCCTTCTCTAAACCTCCTGGATCTATAGAAGTGTGTTTCAGTCTGTTCCCCAGCTGAAGAGAAAGCACACCAAAACCCAAGAAGCACCGGTGCAATAAGAGGGTGCTATTGGCAAGCACACACCTTCCTACACTGGAATAAGAAACTTCATCAGGTTGAACCTTTTTTTAACCTCAAGAGAAAGACAAAAGGAAATAGCTAATTTGCTAATTATTTCAGAAGATTATTAATCTTGCAAGGTGTCACCACACAGATTTCAAACATGAGCAAAGTCATAGGGATTGTACCCTTTGCTTTTAGCATTTAGTGAAAGAAAATTATATTTTCCTATTTAGAAAAAAAATCTGCATGCATTAGGGAACTGTTGGAGACCAGCCCTAAAGTTCTGAGGAGCTGTCCAAGAAACTGAGGATGAAAGATTTCACAGACTCAGTGCTTCTCCCTTACCCAGCTCTGAGTCCAATTCAGCTCAAATGTTAGTGGGACATATATTGGACCTATATAGCTAATTTTAAAAGCCAAAATGTCAGTGATAAGATGTATCTGAAAAAGAATTTAATAGGAAGCCAAGGAAACACATTTTAAAACTCTTTATATAATGGATTACATTTATTGATTTGCATATGTTGAACCAGGCTTGCATCCCAGGGATAAAGCCAACTTAATTGCAGTGGAGAATTTTTTTGATGTGCTGCTGGATTCAGTTTGCCAGTATTTTGTTGAAGATGTTCACCTCGATGTTCTTCAGTGATACTGGCCTGAAGTTTTCTTTTTTTTGTTGTGTCTCTTCCCAGTTTTGGTAACAGGATGATGTTGGCTTCATAAAATGAGTTAGGGAGGAATTTTTTGCAATCTACTCATCTGAAAAAGGTCTAATATCCAGAGTATGCAAAGAAGTTAAACAAATTTACAAGAAAAAAAAACCATCAAAAAGTGGGCAAAGGATATGAACAGACACTTCTCAAAAGAAGACATTTATGCAGCCAAAAAAACATATGAAAAAAAGCTCAACATCACTGATCATTAGAGAAATGCAAATCAAAACCACAGGAGTTACCATTTCACATCAGTCAGAATGGCAATTATTAAAAAGTCAAGAAACAATAGATGCTGGTGAGGTTTTGGAGAAATAGGAATGCTTTGGTAGGAATGTAAATTAGTTCCTGTTGGCAGGAATGTAAATTACTTCAAGCATTGTGGAAGACAGTATGGCGATTCCTCAAAGATCTAGAACCAGAAATACCATTTATCCCAGCAATCCCATTACTGGGTATATACCCAAAGGAATATAAATCTTTCTACTATAAAGGCACATGGACATTTGTGTTTATTGCAGCACTGCTTGCAACAGCAAAGTCATGGAACCAACCCAAATGCCCATCAATGATAGACTGGTTAAAGAAAATGTGGTAAGTATACACCATGGAATACTACACAGCCATAAAAAGGAATGAGATCATGTCCTTTGCAGGGACATGGATGAAGCTGGAAGCTATCATCCTCAGCAAATTAACACAGGAATAGAAAACCAAACACTGCATTTTCTCACTCATAAGTGGGAGTTGAGCAATGAGAACACATGAACACAAGAAGGGGAACATCACGCACCAGGGCCTGCTAGGGGGTGGGGGGTGAGGGGAGTAAACCTAGAGGTTGGATCAATAGGTACAGCAAACCACCATGGCACGTGTATACCTATGTAACAAACCTGCACGTTCTGCTCATGTATCCTGGAACTTAAAGTAAAATAAATAAATAAATAAATAAATACTAATTATGACATTAAAAAACCTATTGGAAATGAAATATATTTTGCTTTGTGACTTGCAACCCAGTGTGACTTAATTATCCTGTATTTTCTTCTAAATAATTTCTGATAAAGAAATCTTTTTGCCAAAAAAAAACAAAAAAAACTGAAAACAAAAACCAAAAAACCCAAACCTCTTAGTGGGCCTTTTGCTTGGCTATTTTCTGCTTTAGTTAAGGATGCAGGCTTTCAAACACTGAAAAATTAAACTTGTGTTTGGACTGGATTTGAGGAAGACAAGAAGGATTCATTGTTGATGTCCCTGACCTCACAGGCATTATGACCCTGATGCCAACCTGGGGATGATGTGCTCCACGGAGGATTTTGGGCCCAGGGCTTTCTCTCTAGGTGACGGGCTTAAGAGTGTGGAAAGCTGACACTTGGTGCATGGAGACTGACCAGCTGTGGCTTGACCTGCACACTGAGGATGGTGGCAATATTTGCTATTGAGGACGCCCAGCAGGAGTTGTTGATGGCTGCCTAGTACCTGAGAGCAACTAGCAGATGGGCAGGGAGAAGCTCTGATGGGAGAGAAGCGTGGGCCAGCCATCTTAACTTTAAATGGAGTCAGTGCTCCTGACTTTCCTGCAACCACGGTCAAAGGAAACAGCGTTGGAGGAGAGGAGAGAGTGAGTTACATACTGGTGTCACTCCCAGTATGGTGCATTTCCTTTGCCTGTACAATGGACATAATGCTACCCACCTTGCAGGGCTATGAGGATTCACCTGAATGAATGTGCTTAGCACAGAGCTTGGCACCTTGGAGGTGCCACTCGAGTGTAGTCTATTATCTATTGCTGTATAACAAGTTACCACAAACTTGGCTACTGAAAACAATATACATGTATTATCTCACATTTTCTATGGGACAGGGGACCAGGAGTGACATAGTTGAATGCCTCTGGCTCCAGGTCTCTGTGAAGTACTCTCAAGGGCTACAGTTGTCCAGGACAGCAGTCACCTTATAAGGCTCAACTACTGCCAAAAGTTTTGCCTCCACAATCACTTACATAGTTGCTCGTGGGCCTCAGCTCCTTGCAGCCTGTTGCACTCAGGGCTTCAGGGTCCACCACACCACATGGCGTCTCCACAGGGTTGCCCACAACATGGCAGCTTGCTTCCACTAGGGCAAGTGATGAGAGACAGAGAGAGAACCCAAGAGAGAATCCACAGACTTTCTAATCTCCAAAGTAACATTCAATCCATTCTGTCATATTCTGTTTTGTAGAAGAGATCCCACACTCAAGGTATTACACGACGGTGAGGCCATGAACGCCAGAAGGCAAGGACCATTGGAGGTCATCTTACAACCTACCCACCAAAGGTTTGTCTTCAGTTTGGAGAAGTTTTGAGTTACTATTCGCAGCATACCAAGAACAGTGTCTGCAATCAGTAACTGCCATGCAAGTATTTGTTAATAAAGGGTACGTATTGTCTGGTGACACTTTTATAAAATATATATTAAGTGTACTGAGTTTCAATATAAACTATATTTCTTATTGTGAGTAAAGGTCAAAAAAATTTAGGATTTTGATCTTTCACAGAAATGCGAAGCCCCTGAATGATTTCTTCAGAGAGCAGTGGCACCATCAGGTTTACATTCCGAAAAGATGGCTTTGGCCGCAGTGTGAAGAATGGGTTGAGGGGCTCATGAGACAACCAGGTGGGAGGCTCTCACAGAAGATGAGGCAGAGATGATGGTGGCTCATGGGCAGCACTGAGAAACGGCCACAGGGACCCATGGGCGCTGATATTGCATGCAGAGATCTTGAGAGCTGTTTTGTGCATTCTGTGGCTGGGTCTTTGATCAGTGGAGAAAATTTTGTGATGGCCTCTGAATCCACCTGGAACATCAGTGCCGGTATTGGTCACAGCTTCTCTGGTGGCAAATAATAAAACCCTTATCTGGGTATCTTAAGTGCATCTCCTGTACGTCAGTTATAGTGGCTTTAGCCTCATTAATTCATTCACCTATCCATCTATCTATTCACCTAGTAATCACATTGTTCACTCCCCTCTATGCCAGTTACCGTGCCAGACACTGGGGTTACAACCATGAAAAATCCAGGCACAGAGCCCACCTTTACGGGGGGTAAGAATCAAGTGGAGATAAGGAAATGGGTGACTTCCAACACAATGACAGGCCCAGGCAGGGTGGGATGGCAGCCCATTGTATAACTCTCTACTCAAGTTTGGGAGGCTGGTCAAGGAAGGCTTCCAAGAGGAGGTAATAATATAATAATATCTAGGCTGAGACCTGAGGAGAAGAAAGGGTTCACTAGGAAGGGAGAAGGAAGCCTGAGGAGATTGGCCTGTGCAGTGTGGGGGCTGTGAGAGAAGGATGATCTTTTCCATCTTTCAAGTGGAAATCAGAATACGGATTCCTACAGGAGGTTCCTCGCCCCCTAACAGTTTGTGACGGTAAGGACAGGCCCCTGAGATGACTCATCACATTTCCAAAAGTGAGATGGAAACTGCATAAGGCAAGCAGGACAAAGAAACTGCCTATGTCTCAGGGTTCTGGTGGAATTTCATATGCCCTGGGCCAAAGCTGCTTATCTTGTGCTAATCAGAAGTTCCAACTGGCAGTTCCATGTCTTTGATTAATAAAAATAGGGGTGGTAATTAATTACTTAATAAATGCAGATTTCCTTTCCTCAATTTCTGTCCTCAAATTCAACTCTTTTATTTTATCTTACTGTAAGGTTGTATACCTGTAAGTGGTCCTAAAAGCCTCAATGGACAGAGGCATGACATAAATAAACACATGCATAAAAATTCTTATTCTATGTTACATTTTTTCCAAAACATGGGGGTCACCAGGGGAACAGTGATCAACAGGCTCTTTACCTTGACAAGGTTGAGAAACTCAGGGCTGACTCTGGGATGAATGCCCAGCTGTGAAGCTTAGTGTTTTTATCAATGGGCCAGAACCTGCGCCATTCCCCCATGAAGGAAGAGGATATTATAATATGCCTTTATGGAAGAATCCTCCAACATTATCAGGATCGACAAATTCAGAATTTCACACAGAATTAGCAGCGTTCTCACTGACACTGTTTAGATATTAATTAAATAGGCATAATAAAATTTAATTTAAACCATAAAAGAATAAAAAAGATTGTTCAAACTAGCAGAGGGGAAAAAAATGGAATGAAGGGGAAAACTAAATCTGAAAAGAGGAAAGACAAAGTATAGAAATGGAACAAATAGAAATGATAAAATAAGATAGAGTAATTTAATGAATCCAAATATATTAATAATCACACTCAATGGAAATGGACTAGCCTTTCCAGTTAAAAGACTAAGGCCATCAGATCTGATTCAAAATAAAAGAGAATTCATTGCAGTAACAGGAAAAAAAACTTCAGCCGAATTATGTTCATAACTAATATCCATAAAATATAAGGATATGGAAACTTCATAGTAAAAGAAAGTGAAAGGATATAACAGATGTATTCAGTGGGACTAGATTTCACTACAAGTGGCAGAAAACTCCAAACAACAGAGGCTTAAACAAGATAGAATGTACTTTTTCTCTGTTGTAAGTCGGTGTCCATGGTACTGCCTTGTATCAAGGACCCAGACTCTATTCTATGACTCTACCTCGGGAGCCCTTGACCTCAAGGTCCAAGATGGCAGCACCTGGACAGTCCAGGATAATGAGGGAAGGAAGGAGGAAGAAGAAGAAATGGCATATCCTGCACTGCCTTTTAAGGAAGGTCCTCAGAAGCTGTTAACCCATCTATTTTCATCTCACTGACCAGACATTAGTCATATGGCCACATCTAGCTGCAAAGGAAGCTGAGAAATGTAATCTTTACTCCAGGAGGTCAAGTTTCCAGCTAAAAATTGGAGGGAGGATTCTGTTATCACAGAAGATGCAGAGAACAAATTTTAGGAACAACTTCGTCACACAAGCAAATAACCGAAGAAGGCTGGTATAATAGCAGATGAAGCAGACCTTAGGCAAAAGTCATTACTATAGGTAATGAGCATCAGTACATATTTTTTAAAAAGATTTAATTCACCAGAAATATGTATATACTTAGTAACAAAGCTTCAAAATATATAAAACAAGAATTGACAGAATACAAGAAGAAACTGAAAAATAGACCACTATCAAGAGAGACATTCAATGGTTGATAAATCAAGCAGATAAAAAAATCAGTGAGAATATTAAAGACTTGAGAAACACAAGGTTAATTTAATGAACATATATAAGTACTATCTCCAATAACCATAGAATAGGTGTTATTTTAATACACACAGTAAATATTTATGGAAATTGACTACATTATAAACCAAAAGTAAGTATTGACAAATTACAATATTTGGTATCAGTTAAACCATATTCACTGACTAACTGATGAATGAGGAAATTAAGTTATAAATAAATTATAAAAAGATGTTAAGCCATTTGTTTTGAACATTTAAAGAACATGGTCAAAGAAGAAATCCTGATAGAAATGAGAAGATGCTTAAAATGAAAAAAAAAAGGAGGAGAAATGATATTAATTAAAACTTGGTGGATGAAGAACTAATATTTAGAACATATAAAGAACTCTCAAAGCTTCACTGTAAAAAACCAAACAAGTCAACTATAACATGGGCAAAAGATATGAAGAGACATTTCACCAAAAAAAAAAAAGTATATATATATATATATACAAATGGCAAATAAACACAGGAAAAGATGTTCAACATCATTAGCCACCAGGGAACTGCAAATTAAAACCACAGTGAGATATCACTACAAGCCTAACAGAATGGTTAAAATAAAAAATAATGACAGCCGTATGGTAGCAAGGATGTGGAGAAACTGGATCAGTCACATATTGCTGGTGGGAATGTAGAATGGTATAGCCACTCTGGAAACTTCTGAAAAAACTAAGCATGTAACTATTAATACCAAACTTGTACATGAATCTTCATTGCAGCTGTATTGGCAATACCCAATATGGAAACAACCAGATGCCCTTCAATGGGTGAATGGTTAAACAAAGCATGGTACATTCACACCATGGAATAATATTCAGCAATATAAAGGAAAAAATGATTGAGACAACAACCTAGACAAATCTTCAGAGAGTTATGGTAAGTGACAAAAGCCAATCTGACAGGTGATATAATGTATGATTCCATTTATATAACATTCTTGGAAGGACAAAATTTTAGAAATAGATTAGATATTGCTAGGAGTTAAGCAGAGGGTGGAAGTAGGAGGAAGAGAGAGTGGCTATCAAAGGTCAATGTGAGGGATGCTTGTGGTGATGGAAATGTTCTGTATCTTGGCTGTGTCAATGTCAATATCCCGGCCAAGATACCATGCTATAATTTTGTAAGATGCTATCATTTGGGGAAACAGGATCAAGGGTACAGGGAATCTCTCTGTATTATTTCTTACAACTGCATGTGAACTTGCAATCACCTCAAAATAAAAGATTCAATTAAAAAATCTTGTGGGATGCAGTGAAAATAGTACATTCACAGAGTAAAACATTTATGTTAAAAAGAAAAGGCTTAAAATTAGCAATATAAGAAATTAGGAAAATAATAGCACAATAAGCTCAAATAAAATGGAAGAAAATAGTAAAGAGCAGAAATTAATAAAATCAGAACAACAAAAGTACTGTACAGAAGATTGACCAAGCCAAAAAGTGGTTCTCCATAAAGATCAATAACATGGGCAAGCCCTTGGAAAGACTGATCTTGAAAAAGAGAGAGAAGACTCAAATTAACAACTTTGGGAATGAGAAAAAGGATATGACTTTGTTTGGATGTCGTTCTCCCTAAATCCCTAGTTGAATTGTGATCTTTAGTGTTGGAGGTGAGGCCTAATGGGAGGTGACTGGATCATGAGGGTGAAATTCTCAGGAGTGGTTTAGCACCATCCTTTTGGTACTGTCCTTACAATAGTGAAGTTATCATGAGATCTGGCTGTTTAAAATCGTGTGGCATATTTTTCTTTGCTCGCTCTTGCTCTAGTTCTCGACTATCATGACTGTAAGTTTCCTGAGGCCTCATCAGAAGCTGAGCAGATGCCAGCACCATGCTCTCTGTACCGCCTGCAGAACTGTGAGCCAATTAAACCTTTTTTAAATAAATTACCCAGTCTCAGATATTTCTTTATGGCAATGCAAACACGGCCTAACAAAAGATATAACTGTAGGTGTAGTAAACACTAAGAGAAGAGAGGAAGGCAGGAAGAAAGGGGTGGGGGGGAGGAAGGAAAAGAAAGAAGGAAGGAAATCCTTTCAAACTCATTTCATGACACCAAACCTAGATAAAAACAGATCAAGATCCAAAAATACTGAATAAAATAAAAGTAAACCAAAATTACCAACAAATAAGAGATCAAGTAGGGTTTATCCCAGAAATGCACTGTTGGTTCAATATTTAAAAAAAATTATTACTTTAGTTTGCCACATTAAGAGATTAAAGGATAAAAACCTCATGATCATCTCAATAGGTGAAGAATTCAGTAAAATTCTAAAACCATTCATCATAAGGACCCTAGAAAAATTATTGCAAGCTAAATGCAATATATGAATGTGTATGAATGTTTGTAGGAGCAAAGAACTGGAAGCAACACAGGTGTCCATGAACAGTAGATTGCATGAATAAATTGTTTTATATTTGTACCAAGGAATATGGCCACAGACAATGATGTGGATGAATTTCACAATGTTGGGCAAAAAGAGCATGACAGCAGCACATCTGCAGACATATCTTTTAGGGACAGGAAGAAAAGTTTAGGTAAAGCAGGGTAGTGATTAACACAAAATACGCAACAGCATTTCCTCAGGGCAGTGGGGGAAAAGAATACATGAGGGTGGCCCTCAGTGGGGCTAAGTTGTGGGTAATATTTTATTGAGTGGGTGGTAGGTACCTAGGTGCTCATTTGATTATTATCCTTTAAACGAGCAAAAATTTAATATATACCCTTTTATATGCATGATAACTTTTATCACTAAAAAAAGAAAAATGGTCCGGGCACAGTGGCTCATGCCTGTAATCCCAGCACTTTGGGAGGCTGAGGCGGGTGGATCACCTGAGGTCAGGAGTTCGAGACCAGCCTGGCCAACATAGTGAAACCCTATCTCTACTGAACATACAAAAATTAGCCAGGTGTGGTGGCAGATGCCTGTAAACCTAGTTACTCAGGAGGCTGAGGCAGGAGAATCGCTTGAACCTGAGAGGCAGAGGTTGCAGTGAGCCGAGATCACGCCATTGCACTTCAGCCTGGGCCTCAGAGTAAGACTCCATCTCGAAAAAAAGAAAAGAAAAATAAAACTTTTCCTTGGCATTCCCTGCATTCTTACAGCTTCACCAAGTCAATCATTCACCTTTTCCACCATCAGTATTGATTCTTTAGAAACTCAAACCAAAAGAGAAGTGAGTGGAAGAGCAAGTGACACTCCTTAGGCTTCCTCCACTTCTCTGGGGTCTCAACTGTGTGGGCCAGCATTGTTTCCATGGCTCTTTCAAAAGGCTTCTTATCAACTTTGTTATGCCTTGGCCTAAAGCAAATCTAGCTTAGCTGAGATTTTATTATTCTTTATACTTTCTATTATAATCTGTGTATGCCATACATGAGCAGCTACTATTCATTCCATCATTTTCTTGGACACTTACTATGTGCCAGGTGCTAGACTAAATATGTCAGTCATTGGCTCATTTTCCTTCTCCCTCCTGAGGTACCTGCCATAATTATCCTCATTTCTCAGATAAGGAAACTGGTCACATGACTAGGATGTGGAAGAGCTGAAATTTGGATGCAATGCTGTTTGTCCACATGCTGTATTGTCAGAAAATAAAACTGGTGCTTTGAGGAATTTGATTTGGATAAAGCAAAATGGAATTTGAAATAGCATCCGTGCTGAGGAATGCATTTACTGCCCTTGTGTGGGGACAGAATATCTAATATAGTAGGAAAGCCACATTATACCAAGCTTTCACTGAGTGTAGTTGCTGGCTTCAACTGGCCCAGATGTGTGTCTGCATCCGGGGATTGACCCAGATGTGCGTCTGCAGGTATATAGCCTAGTGCTCTGCATCAAGAAGAGTTGCAACTATGTGCTGCTGTATTTCTTCATAATTACCCAAAGGAAGCTCTAGGACTTAAAGACCACAGGCATACTTTCTTTACAATCCTCAGGCCAGCCTAAATCAACTCTAACTATAACTGTCCTTGGGGTTCCAAAATGACCTCTTATTAAAATGATCCATAATTTTGATTAGTTTCTATTGCTCTCAGCAGAGGCCTGGGCCTGATGGCTGTGATTCACACATTTTCTTCCTGAATAGAGGCTAGACTGCTCATGTGTTTGAGGTGGTCCTCAGAGAGGAAGGGGTTGGCCCTCTAGACCCAAGTCAATTTGACTTTGCTCTCATTATTGCTACTCTGGATTTTGTCTGCAGGTGGGCAGGTAGGCAGCCTGGCACACTCCCACCCATGTTCCCAAGCTGCACACTCCCACCCATGTTCCCAAGCTCAGTTCAGAGGAGGCTTACTGTGGGGAGAGGGGCTCTGTGGCTTGGAATCTACCTCAATAGAAATTGCTATCACCTGAGACCTACTGTACAGTTGAGATGCCCCATATATATCATCTCATTGAATGATGTGTTATTACTAATTTGTATGAAAGAGGAAGAACCTGAGACTCAGAGAAGTGAATCACACTGAACAATGTCACAAAATTAAAAAGGGGCAGAGCTGGGATTTGAACCCTAATCAGCCAGACCCTCTCCTCCTCCTACTGTGCATGGCACCTACATGAGAAGAGTCGTTCTGCTTGGTTGAGAGTAACAAATGAATGGACAGAATGTCACACCAGGGTCAGGAGTTAGGTTGTTCTCCCATGCGCCCTCTCTCTACAACACAGACTCTGAGGGGTTGATCTCCTTCAAACAGAAGCATATCTCTGACACTGAAGGCAAGGTGATATTTTTGTCTTTCATTATCACTAGTACAAGAAGAAACAAAAATACTGCTAACAAGTTTGGAGGAAGTTTGTAATCCAAAGTTGATATATGCTAAAAGTGAAAATGGTTGCTTTAAAACAATGGAATGTTTTCATTTGAAAGTTGATTGAGACATTGGATTCATTTCAATATCTTCATAGTATCATCAGCTTTATAGCTGGACAAATAAATAGATAGACCTATAATATCACCATTCAAATGATTAAAAAGAAATAAAATGATGCCAGATGTTTATTTGGAATAACCCATAGAACACATTGAAAACAATTCCTGTCTCTGCAACTGGAAATTTGAATTGATCATTACTGGGCATTAAATGTGCGTATGTTTTCCTGAAGTTCCTAAATCTATTTAATTTCTATGTAGGCAGAGATATTAGACAGCTGTTTGAAAATCTGTCTCTCTTTCCTGAGCTATGCACAAGAAATCTTTATGTTAAACCACGAAATGTCAATGAGAGCTCTTCAGTGCACTAGTCAGCCTGCGAGTGGAATGTGCACGCGGGAAGCAATAACCTTAACTTACATTCTCAATAGTCTTGATTGCCCCATGTGCACCCCCTTAAGACATGGCTGTTGAAGGCAACGTCTCCCAAGTGCTGCTATGCAATGCCAGACTGGGCGATTAGAGTCAAAGATGATGAGTTAGGAGGCATGCTCTCCATAAATGGCTTCAGCAGTGACTCACTGCATGCCCCAGGGGAACATTCCTGAATCTTCTGCCTCTATTACCTTATTACCCATCTCAACCCCATCCACTCCCTCCAAATGGGACTGAATGCCTCCATCTTTGAAGAGCCTATGGCAAACTACCATGGGAATCAGGTGCAAGAAAAAAAAGGAAACCAACCTCAATCTTTTGGAGTCTTTAGAGGGGAGCTTGGTGAACTTAATCGACAACACCTACCGTCATTTAGCATCTTCGGAAACAGTTCCACAGCCCAAAGCAGGGAAAAAGCCAACTTTTATATAGAAGGGCTTCTTTGTAGTGTGATTTATAAAAATGGGAGGAAAAGGATTAAGTCTAGGTGTCTTAGAATAGGGAAATGGCTACATAAATTATGCTAAATATCAATCTATAGCATACCTGTTAAAAATAAAGTTCACCATCAGAAGTGCAAAAAAGCAAAAGCTCCTTATACATCCCCTAGTTTGGTGATCTTCCATGGTCAAAGTGTGGCTTCTTTCTTTCTTCCTTCCTTCCTTTCTCTTTCTTTCTTTCCTTCTTTCTTTCTCTTTCTTTCTTTCTTTCTTCCTTCCTTCCTTCCTTCCTTTTTCTTTCTTTCTTTCTTCTTTCTTGCTTTCTTGCTTGCTTGCTTGCTTGCTTTTTCTTTCATTCTTTCCTTCTTTCTCTCCTTTCCTTTCCTTCTTTCTTTATTTCTTTCTTCTTTCTTCCTCTTTTTTTTTTTTTTGAGATGGAGTTCCCCTCTTGTTGCTCAGGCTGCTGTGCAATGGCATGATCTTGGCTCACTACAACCTCTGCCTCCCAGGTTCAAGTGATTCTCCTGTCTCAGCCTCCCAAGTAGCTGGGATTACAGGTGCATGCCACCACACCCAGCTAATTTTTGTATTTTTAGTAGATACGGGGTTTCTTCATATTGGTCAGGCTGGTCTCGAACTCCTGACCTCAGGTGATCCGCCTGCCTGGGCCTGGCCTTTTTCTCTTAAGATCAGAAACCTGGCTGTGGGCATACTGAGATGGGGATCTGTTTCTCAGGAATGGACACACATTAACCAAGGTTGTGAGATGGACACCTTGAAGCAGAATTCGACATATCATTTTATATCCAGAAATCGGTTTCAAGCTCTGGAATACTTAGACTGGCATAATCAGCACATTCTTTCCCTAGAAATAAACTATATGGGATGCAACCTCTTATTGAACACATCCATTTACCTGCTACTATTCATTGAGTCTTGTGTACCAGGTACTGCACCAAGCAATTACCTATATCTCATTTAATGAGATCACATTTGCAAAGCATTTAGTACATGTCCAGCCCATAGTAAGCACTCCATATTTGTTAACTGACATTATTACACCTCCTACTTATCCTCCTCGTCTCATTGTGGTTTCTAAGTGACATTATCCCTTCTCTGCAAATGAGAAAAATAAGACAGAGCAGTTCAGTTACTGCCCAAGCAAGTCAGGAAGTGGCAGATTCACAAGGAGAAATACAATCGTCAGAGGAACTGGAAAACTCAGTGCACATCACCAAAGTCTTCTCCTGCTTGGCAGGCCCCTGGGGAAGCATAATCAGAAGGCTGCTTTTTAAGTGTGGAGTCTCAGCAAAGGGAGTGCGAGGAATTGAGCATTGAACAGCATCAGGCCCAAGCAATTTGATATGCTTATCTCCTATTAGGATGATCTTGAATTTGAGACCCATTGTCCAAGTCTCCCTCTCCCCAGAATAAGAAAGAGAAGCTAATACTTACTGGGAACTTGTGTGACAAACCCACATTTAATCTTCAGAACAACATAATGAGGTAGTTAGTGACCTCCCCTCCAAGCCATTTTAAAGATAAGGAAAGGCACAATAAGGTTAAGGATCATTCTCCAAGATTCTACAGTGAAATGAGCTGCAGAGCCTAGATTCAAATGCTGGACAGTTCAACTCCAAAGCCCTGTCCACCTTGAAGCTCCACGGCCTCTCCTGGGAAAGGAGAGCAGCCCCAGGGAGCAGCCAGCAGCACTGGCTCTCTGTTCTCCAGGATTCTCTCCTCATGACCACATATCCTCTTGAGACAGAGTAGCCCAGTCTGTCAAATTACAGCTGCATTGGCTGAGAGCCATTTTATCTCTCAGCAACTCCACATCTCCTGGCTCCAACCTATTCCATATATATTGTATGTATGTATGTGATCCATTATGTTTGATTGTAAAGTTTTACTCTTAGGATGAACCTATTTTCATAATCTACAAGTTCTTGGATAAATTGCCTCATTGTAATTCTCTAATACTGAAATGGCAGCCAGTTATTATCCTTTAGTTTTAGTAACTCAGGGAATTCTTGTGATACAATGTAGAATAAAACAAAGCAGGATCTAAAATTGTGCATACAGCAGGACTGTAGTTATGTTTAATAATAAGATGGTCAGAGAATCACCAAAATGTTTACAGTGGCTCACTTTGGTGATAGAACAATGCATGCTTTTTTCTTCCTGATTTTCTACAATTGGTGGCTAACTAATAGTGTTTATTTTATGCCAGGCACTGTGTTCTTGCTTTGCACGGTCTCATTTAATCCTGCCAACACACAGAGGTATCACTACTGCCATTTTGCAGATGAGAAAACTGACAGACAAACTAAGTACCTTGCCCAAGGTGGTCTGTGACTAAATGACAGAGAAGGAATCCTAAGTTTGTTTTAGTACAAATTAGTTGCATTACTTGCTAGGGTTGTCATAACAAAATATCATAAAGTGGGTGGTTTAAACAACAGAAATTTATTTTCTCAGAGTTCTGGAGGCTGGAAGTCCAATATGCAAGTGTTGGCAGGGTTGGTTTCCTCTAAAAGCTCTCTTTTGGGCTTGCAGATGGCTGCACACGGTGGCCCCTCGGTCTGTGGACATGTCTGGTGTCTCTCTGTGTGTGTCCAAATTTTCTCTTCTCATAAGAACACCATTCATAATGCATTAGGGCACACCCTAAAGACCCCATTTTAACTTGCTTACCTCTTTAAAGACCTTATGTCCAAATGCAGCCACCATGACATACTGCGGGTTAGGACTTCAACAGATGAATTTTGAGCAGGGGTGGTGGGGGTGGAGACATAATGTAGCCAATTACATGCATCTATCTTCTTAATCAGTAAATAATTCTGCTACCCATAAAGAACTTGTTTTATAACTTTTAAAAATTTTATTTTCAAGCCATGCAGAGTCACGTTGGAAAAACCTTTCTTGTTCCAGCTGAAGGATGACATCTCACTGTGGGCTGCTTTGTTTGTTCATTAATTTAGAAATAACATCCTGATTGGCTAAGGGAAAATGATTAACTGGAATTCAAGGAACTTCAAAATGGCTCACCTAACCCTCTTTCTCTGAGCATTCAATAAGATTTATTTTGCTATCCAGCGACAGTTTAAATCAAATGGCAAATTTATTCAAATCAAGGCAGTATGAAGAATATTAGAAGGATAAACTCCTTTAAGAAACTAAAAATCCAGTTGAGGAGACAAAAGCATAGATATATAAAACACTAATAGCAATGCATGACAGTAATACAAGAAATCCCACAAGCAGAAGGGAATGAATCACAGAAAGTGGAAGCCAGAAAGTAGATGTTGTGAGTTCAGACAAAAGTCTGAGAGGGGTGATCACAGAAGGCTTCCTGAAGGAGGAAGAACGTACCGTGTTGATCAGCTAGGGAGTCTTTTCTCCCTACCTCACAGGGTACTAAGAGGTTC
The DNA here is from genome assembly GCF_028885625.2 of Pongo pygmaeus. Taxonomy (NCBI): domain Eukaryota; kingdom Metazoa; phylum Chordata; class Mammalia; order Primates; family Hominidae; genus Pongo; species Pongo pygmaeus. The sequence goes on along the minus strand of NC_072379.2, from coordinate 60,149,873 downwards.
AAGACATGTTCAATGACGTCATGTGTCTAGGAAGAGCTGGTGAGATGGATGAGAACTCAGGGAGGGATGAAGTGGGTAAGTGTTGCCAAAACCTGCTGGTGTGTGGGGGCGGTGCAGGGAAGAAAGTTTCCAGAATAACTATAGTGACCAGAATGAATGTGGATGAATTTGGAGATGGGTTTGGGTCAGAGGTACCAGCGGCATGTGGAGCAAGTCAGCTGAAAGGAGAAGCTGGACAGGGGTCAAGTTTCTGATGTTGACGGAGGAAGACTCACAAGGGATCTGAGGACAAAGGGAAAACTGGGCCTGGCTGCCTGCTTTCATCTTCCAGATGAGCAACAAGAGAAGAGAAGAGAAAAGAGAAAAGAAAAGAACCCCCAGATCTTCTACAAAAGGCAGAGGAAAATAATATGGACGATATACATGAGAATGCTCCTCACCTGTGACAAGACCTTGCACCTGACCCGCCAGCCCTCTAGTTAGCCAGCCCTCTAGTAAGCCAGCCCTCTAGTTAGCCAGCCCTCTAGTTAGCCAGCCCTCTAGTAAGCCAGCCCTCTAGTTAGCTACCAGTGGAATCAAGCCGAGGGTCACATTTGCAGCCATTTGGCCCAGGAGCTTCATCAGCAGATAAAATGGATTTATTCTGGAGGCCATAAATTTTTTTTAAAAGTGCTGGGAATATTGGAAGAACTTTATCATGATTCCACTTAATGGGCCAAGGTCAAGTACTCAACTCAGTCGCTTCAAGAAGGAAGTAGCAGACATAGGGCACCCATGACAGAAAGGGAGGCAGAGGGTGACGTGTTGCCAGGAGCTAGTTGGGGCGCAATAGTCAATGTGCTCTGGAGCCAGGCTGCCTGGGTTCAAACCCCTGTCCACCACTGACAAGCTGTGTGACTTTGAGCAAGTTACTCTATCTCTCTGTGCCTTGGTTTCCTCATTTGTAAAATGGAGCTGGTAATTGAACCCATCTCACAGGGTTGTTGCAAGGATTCATTGAGATAACACATGTCTGATATTCAGGTAACACTCAAGAAATGTTTGCATTATATGAGTGTCAGTGGGAGGCTGCCAGGAAATGTAAGCAGCTGTGTGGGGGGAGTTACAGCAGAGGCAATGGGAGCATGGGAGAGCTTCGGGGAAACCAAAGATGACGGATCCTAAGCTCATGCCCAGACGTTGCAAGCATGCTTAAAAACAACAAATCACCTCTTGATGCAATGCCTAACAGGAAACATGTTCTAGGTGTTGAGGAAGTGGATTTGGCAGAGACTATATTTAACTTTAGTACGAGGCACACCAGTGCACACCTGGGAGATGGTTCTGTCACCAGGACAAGGAGGTGACCCAGGCCTGGCAGCATCCTCGGCCTGCAGGGAGGCTCTCCTAAGGGTTCTCCTCTGTTCCAGGGAAGGTGGCTGGAGGAGTGACTGAAGTTAAAGGTTGAAGGCTGAGGATGATCTAGAAAAGTCATAGTTGCAGGGAGGCTGAGAAAAGGGTGACGGGCCAGGCACCCCACCAGAGATAGCAAGAGAGCACTGAGGTGACGTTGGTGTGGCTGGGAGAGATGGTGCAGGCCTCCGTAGAAGCAGCAACTTCCTGACATCCATGACAAGGAAGAGGACGCTAGGATCCAGAGCTTTCAGACACAAGGGTCATGGGAGAAGGGCTGAGGATGATGAGGGAATGCATGGCTGCTGAGGTCTCTCCTCTCCCTTTCCTTTTCTCTGTGATGCTTCCTGCTGCCTCCTCTCTCAGGGTCATGTGGCTTCTCTCTTAGCCATTCATCATCTCTACCCCTCTGATATCATCAGCTCACACAATCCCCCAAAGCGACCTTCTATTTCTGCCCTTCAGTTTCTGTCATCCCTACTACCCCATTGATTCTCTCTGTGTTTCTTGGTTCAAATTTCCATAATAAATCTCATTGGCTGGTTCACATTTTCCAGACTAGGTCTCGCTATAAAACATGAGTCAGCTTCAGGCTACACTTGGATCTGGTGATGACCCTGGACCCAGTCAGCTGTGACCAGCAACACAGAAGGCCCTGGGACCCACCAGCAAACAGCCAACTCTTATAACCTTCAGGAGCTGGGGTGGGATAGTTGGCTTCAGATGGAGGACTTAGGGGACATCATCACCAGCACATACAATCACAAAAATATGAGTAAAACCTACTGTCATCAAGGCCATGGAATACAGAAAGTGGAAAATGAAGCTTATGAGAGTGAGAAAAGAAAAATAAATGGAAGGCATTTCAATGACAGAACTGCGTTGAAAAAGTGAGACCTGTATTCCACGTAAAAGAAGCTTTTATAAGGCTTTTCCCTTGGTCCATAGGGGGAGACAGGAAATTAAACACCCAATGTGAATGTGTGGGAAGGTATAAGATACAACTTCGCTCCTTTATTGAATACATGCTAATTAAAAGTCTACTGCGGATGACGCATACAGTGATTGAAGTTCACAAGTGCAAGTGCCAAACGTGAATATCTGTGCTTCTTAACCAAATACAAAGGGACATAACTATTTCAGAAATTGGCACTTTTTGTGGGTGTAGTAATGTACACAAAAATGTCAGGAGCTTGGAAAAAGGAAATTGTAGGAAAAATAATGAAAAGGGCCAAGTATTTGAATGAGCCAAGTCTTTAAACTCCATCTGTAAGAATAAAGAGCGTATCTACCAACAACAGATGTTGGGCAAGTAAGTTCAACAGAACTTATGTGCAAAAAGGCACAACAATATTGGCTCAATTTTGTTAAAACAAGAAAAATATTAAATGTATAAGACACGAGGCTTGTGAGTGACAGAGCTGGTCTTCTGACCACACTTCTGGTGATCTTTCCTCTAGTCCAGAGAGTAGAAATTCTGGAGCTCCTGAACGGGTGAAAGAACTAGGACAACTATCCAAATGGGCCATCACATCATTGAAAAGAGGAGGAGAAAGAGGATCAAAGTCACATAGAACATCCAGCATACATACTGCGCCAACAAAGCTGTTGCCTATTTGCACTGTGCGTGTGAATGTGTGTATCTGCGTGTGTGTGTGTCTGTGAGCATTAGGATGTGTGTCTCTCTGTATGTCTGTGTCCCACACTGGATCAGGGGATAGAACAGGCAGCTAGAAACCTAGGACACCAGCTCTTACAAAGTTCAGAAACCGCTGGGATGCTAAAACATTGCGGGAATGCACTGAGATGCAACAAGTGATCCTTCTCAAGGAGAACATCAAAGGTGGAGGAAAAACCAATTTTGCTGAGATAACAAAAGATGGTGCTGAACAGTCTCCTAGAGAGGATGGTGAGGCAGCTGTAGGCCTGATTCAGCGGAATGACTTTGGATGGGAATTCAAAGTCTGAGCAGAATTTCTCAGAACAACAGTGGAGACACAAAGTCTGCCACCAAGCAATCCTCCCTCACTCTCCTGGAACCACGTGGTGCTCAATATCTCCTCTAAAGTTGTAAGTGGAGGTGTAAATATTTAAAGAATAACCTTTGTTAGGCTTCTTCCAGGATCACTGTGCACATATGTGTGCATCTTGCCACAGTGACCCAATGCTTGGGAAGCCCATGGCTGTGGCAAGGGGACACTTCAGGTTTATGTCTGTGCCCAGCTGGACTTCCTCCATTTCGCTCTGGGTACCTCAAAGTGAGTAATTAGCAAACAAGAACAAACAGAACTTCTACATGATATTGATGTCTAAGAATCTGGCTTTTGCCGAAGACTGGATAGAGTTCCATCATGGGGATTGCTTTCGTTGTCTTTGAAAGGGGTGCAACAGGTCAGGGAATATAAGAGAATAATGATTTATTCAGCAAATGGCCCAATGCAGCAGCTTTTCAGTGATGTGTTGGAGGGTCCTACAGTTCCTTCCAGAGAGAGCAAGGGAAGGGTCCTAGAGATGTGGCCCCAGACACCCACCTTCTCTCAATCCCAGCTGGAACAGTGTAACTTTTAATTGGCAAAAGAGTGTTCCAGAGGACCAGTGTCCACAGGACATCTGGTGGGCACTTGCACCAATGTGGGAATTGCACTGAGGTACCAGCTTTGGAATTAAGCAGCAGTTGTATTATGTTTTAGAAAGAGAATGAACTGTTAAATCTGATGGATTCAGTTGATTTCTTGCTCTATCCCAGCTGTGTAACATGGGCCAATAACCTTTGAGGTTCTTCTATAAAAATGGGATCTCAGTGTATAGGGGACATTGTGAAGATTAAATGAGATAAGTGTAGGAGCTCAGTAAAAGCAAAATGATGTATATTGTGGAAGCTCAATTAATACAGGTTCCCTTCATTCTGTCTCTTCCTTCTGGATATGAAGCTTCCAATTACTTGCCCTACCTTGAGAATGAATTAAAGCTGGTTCTTTTGTACCCCATAAAAGAGCCCTTCTCTACCTTTTACTAGTGCCATGATTGTGGGCAAATCACCTCATGTCATCAGTAAAATGAGGTTACTAGATCTATCCTGAATACCTCATGAGATTGTCGTATAAAATAAATAAATAGAAGTATGTGAAAATACTTCATCAATGGTAATGCCACAACACATATGTAATGCCAAAAAAAAAATTCTCCATTAATAAGATGTCCTTTCAAACAAATGTCCATTTTTCCTTATAAAATGTCAGAGATGTTTAAGCAAACTCCCAAGGTTATTTAATTATTGGATAATAATACACTGGTGATGGAAATTAATTACACAGTTACTGTGAAATACCCTGCTTTGCTACTGACAACACCCAGCAATACAGAGCACACGGGTGAGTCCATAGAAAACTATGGTAATCGTGACAGCAGCAACAGCAGAAGAGCCACAAAGCCTCCTCCACATAGGTCTGTCATTAGCTGATGTCACCAAGGGGCCATAAACAGAAGCTCCTCTATATCACATGGGCCATGAGATAGCAAGGTAAATAGAGGGCAGTTGTTTAATTTGTCTATTGTAAGAGAGTTGAGTGCATGGCAAATAGGTTTGTAAGTGCATTTATTACCATCTCGATATAGTATGGTTTCCACCAAGAGTGAGTGAGCTCAGAGCCTGCTCACTGTGGCTGTGCCTCATTTGATGCAATCCAAAGGCCATGATCAGGGAATCTCCCGAGTGCCTTCCCCAGTGGCAGTGAGTGGCTTGGGGAGGCATGGGGTTGGAAACACATTCTGTTATCTGACTTTGGGCCGAAGTCCATCATATCTTGTCTCCGAGAAAAATTTCAATTCCTCGGACGGTCTAGCTTAGCCTCCTTTGACATTTAAAACAAAGCTTAAGGATGAAAGCAAAATATTCTCACAGCTGGTGATTGTTATACAGAGACCAGAAACCTATAGTTTCCAGGAGGCCTGCCTGCCTGATTCTGCAGACCTAGCCTGGACACCTCTCATTCTCCTTAGCCGTCCTGCTTTGCAGTGCTCATGAATAAGCAGGCCACTTCCATCCCCGGGGTGATGGGGATACCTCCTCAATATTAAAATCCCAGGACTAGCCACACAGGGCAGATAAACAAAATGTGGCATGTACACACCATGGAATATTATTCAGCCTTAGAAAGTAAAGACATTCTGACACATGCTACAACATGGGTGAACCCTGAGGACATTATGCTAAGTGAAAGAAGCTAGTTACAAAGGGACAACTACTATATAATTCCACTTATATGTGGTGCCTAGGATAGGCAAATTCATACAGCCAGAAGGTAGAATAGAAATTACTAGGGGCTGGGGGAAGAGGGGGAAATGGCGAGTCTTTGCTTTAACGGGTACAGAGTTTCAGTCTGTGATGAAGAAGTTCTGGAGCTGGATGGTGGTGCTGGTTGCACGACAATGTGAATGCATTTCATGCCACTGAACTGTATACTTAGAAATGGTTGAAACGGTCAATTTTATGTTGCATATATTTTACCACGACAAAAAATGTTGTTCTAGATCTAAAAAAAAAAAAAAAAAGATCAATACTGAAATTAAAAACCAGAGGAGCTTCCACATGCCGCAAGGAGCTTGCTCTGATGAGTCTGGTGCACAGACATCTCATTGCTATATTGTTTTGTGATGCTTCCATTTGTATCTCCTTTCCAACATGCAACATTTGTCACAACTCCGAAAGATGTGAGAAAGTTGGGACGAGGCCAGAATAAATGTTTTTGGATGGGTTGTGCTTTTGTGTTCGGCCACGTGAAAGCGTTTTTGTGGAGGTTGACTCTCCCAGTATTTTAAGCAATTTACAGATAGTGTTAAATACCTGGTTAAAATCTTTCTAATGTGTCTGGTAATCATTTTAGCTGTTAATGCATAATGTGTATTCAGACATACAGTTACACGAAAATCTTTCCCACTTGCCTGCCTCTCGCGCAGATTACAGAGGGAATGCATTATAGACAATAAAACCTAAGGGGAAAAAATTGCCACCCTGCTTCAGTTCTGCCATTAAACCCAACGATGGCGGCCATTGCCATGTAAAAGGAAAAACAACAAGTTTACAGTTCCTCATTTACCGTGGTAAACAGATTGCTTATTTTAATTTTGAAAATAAAGCGATGGAGGCTATGTAGGTCTGTAAATAAGAGTGTGCATCTCAATTTTCTGCAAATGCTTAAGTGGTTTACATCTGTTTCCTCCCAGTTGTATTTCTCAAACATGAATTTCCATTTTAAAAAGAGTCGTAAAATCACTACTGTTTCTCTGTGGATCTATTAGCAATAAAATAGCCTACAGAGGTTTGCACAGCCATGGAAAATGTACAGTGATAATAGGCTGTCCTGCTGTTACATGGCTTATGCAAACTTTACATTTATCACGGCAGAACCATCTATCCGCAGGGTTGTAGCACAGCAAACAACTGAATAAAAAGGACCCAGAGAAGGAAGATGAGACTGAAATCTCTGTGTACACATCATTAATCAGACAAGATGAATTCTCAAACTTGGAAGCGCATCTCCTCAAAGCCAACTGAGAGAAGGAGCAGGAGGGAGAGAATGTGTCAGGTTGATTGCAATCTGCAATGTACAACTTTCCGTAAAAATTAATCTCCAACAAACAAAAGCGTTTGTTCCTCTCATTTGCATGCTATGTGGTTCACTCCTCTTGTGTGTGTGTGTGTGTGTATGTGTGTGTTTTAAGAACAAAGCCGGTCATCTGTTGAAAACTTTTACTCCAGCAGATGACGCAGTTATTCTTTTATTGCTTTAAGTAAAAGGGCTTAAAAGAACCCATTACTTTCTCACACACCAGTGCAGCTTCCTTAGTCCTCCCCCACAGATGGGTGAACGCGGAGCATGTCCGTGGTGCCCCTGAAGCCCCGCATCGTAAGTGGGACTGAGGGTTCAAATCTCTGTCCCCACATTGTATCCTAGTGAAATTCTACCACATACAGGGAAGGAGGTGGATTTATTCTAAATTAATTCGCTGAAAGTCTGTAATGATACAGAGTAGGTTTCAAATGGCCTTCTTCCAAAACATGCATGCATGAGGTACACCTGATCCTCTGTCTGGAAGTGCCGAGTCTCTCAGTCCTCTGAGTTGCCTTGTTTCTCTGTAATAGAGAAGCATCATTAAAATATACTGTTAGAATTTAAATTGCTTGGCATCTCATAGCCTGTTCCATTGAGTAGAGTATTATTATTTTATAAAATTGGCTTTGTTTCGTTTTATTAGTTTAATGGAGAGAGGAGTTTGAGAAATAATCCTTGAGGCTTTTAGAGGGAAGATGGAAAGGACACCTTTCAATCAATGCCTGAGTTAACAATTACTTAACTATATATGTCCCTCGAAATTCTGTGACTCCAGGAATAGACCAAGATAGGGAAGAACGAAAGGAAAACACTAGGGAGTGGCGTGACAGCTGAGGAGGGCAACTGCCCCATCCAATAGCCCAGTAGTTCCTGCCCCTCAAGAACTGTGGATGTTAGTCAGGGAGAAGCCTGTTGTTTTGAATTACTTCACATTGCTCCATTCCTAAGGGTCCTCTTAGTTACCCATCCCCACATCACCAGATCATTCCAAATAATTGGGTGGGAAGCAATCTAACCACCTCAACCCATCTGTGGATCAGGTAACTGGTTACTATGACTTGATCGTTTTTAAACGCTGGTTTGACAGCATATGCACATCACTAAACAGTGTAGAGTTCCGGGGGGAGGAGGTGTGTATTTGGATTCCACATCAGATATTCTTATGTTGAGCTGCCTCATGACCCTGCAAAAAGGAGCCATGCGTTCCCTGGCCGCTGAAGCTGAAAGGGCTCTCCGAACCCACGTTCCAGTTGAACTTGCTTTCCTCTCCCGCATTTTTCTCTTACTGAACTTTCCATGGTTGCTTATATCCTCTGGCATTGGTTCTCTGTGAGCAGTTCCATGTTTGAAGTTCATATAGTAGACTTCCTAGGCCCTGCAAAGCTTGTAACATGACTGTAGAACCACAGCACTTGTCCCAGCCTTGTGTGGCATGCTTACAGCAGAGACACAATGTTAAGTTTCAGTAAGATCACCCAGCCCCACCTCTGCTCCTAAATGTCTTGGAGAAGAACCAGGCATACGATGTGCAGCTTCCAAAGTAGTCTCAGGGCTTCTTGTTGGAGAGACAGATGTAGGTTGTTGGTCTTACTCCTCATTGATCAATAGTATGCGATGTTGGCTCTTCTTCCACAAAGAAATCTCAGAGTTCATTAGCAAGACTGCCTGTTTTTAAGTTGAGTTGAGACTCCCCACGGGGGTGTCCTTGGCAATTCTAGGAGGTGTCCATTTGGCCCCTTTCATTGATTCCATAGTGTCCATGGGTTCCCATTTCTCCTGGATTTCTTTAGTGACCCCTTCCAGAAAATCCTGATTCTAATTAGAAATAATGCTTCTGGTCATGTACTGGGTCCTTCCGCAGATCACTGACAACTGTACCAAGGCCTAATCACAGTAGTAATAATAATCACTACAGTTACTTAGAACTTTCTATATGCAGGTAACACACACTGAGGCCCAGACAGGCTCATAAGCTTGTCCAAGGCATGCAGTTAATAAGGGTTGGAGTTGGGATTTAAACCCATGTTCTTAAACCCCATGCTGTACTTTCTCTTCAGTCCCACTGTCTTCACGATGTTTTATGTTTGCTTAGTGGAAAGAAACTCCTTCTTGTTTCCAGCCATAAGAGCAGGCCTGGTAAAGACCCCCATGCACTGGGCATCCCCTGTTCCCTTCTCTCTCTAGTACGTTTCACTCTGCTTCCTCTGTAGTCTCGATGCCGCTCCTTCCTCCACACTTCCCATCCCACTATACATCTTTTACACAGCAGGACAGGGTGATTCGCTGCATGCTAGGCAGTAACTACATAGTAATAACAATAACTCTTGGTACTTAGAGCTCCTCATCCGTGGATGTCACCCGAGCTTAAAGAAATTTAAATATCTGTTCACAGCAGCGTGGTGGGGATAGTTTTGGTCTCATTTTCTCCAGGCCTGAAGAGAGATGTGCACGTTTAAAGGAAGGAAACACCAGCCTTCCTAATGAGGCTCCCCTGACCAGAGTGGGGAACTGAGAAAGAGAAGCAAATAGGGGGAGGGCCATGTAGAGTAATGGTCTCTCATTTCCCTGCAGTTCCTTCACAGAGTGCATTTGACGCTTGGCAGGCTTGCTGTCTCCAGGAGCCCTCTGGCTTCATGGTATTGAGGAGAAAGGGCTGCCCACCAGCTGAGTCTCTGCTATGTTAGCCACCAGCGTCCAAGGATTCACTCCAGAAACTGTCCTTATGGTGAACACCACTGGGCTCTGGTGGGGAGGAGAGAGCCTGGGTCTGATGGCTTCTCCACATCCCTATCTCCCTCCTATCTTCAGGGCTCCCCATTCCCTCTCCTCCTGTGGGATGGTTCCCTGTCCCTCCTTTGAGAGTGGATCACCCACAGGCTTCCCCTGGCAATACTCCACATCCAGGGCCTTCTGCACACACAGGCTGAGATGGGGCAGGGGCAGTCTAGTGGAAGGACACAGCTTCCAAACCCTCATTTGCTACTCCTACCTTCCAGCTATCCCTTCCTTGCCAGAGTTGAGCCTCTGGGCTCGGTCCTCACCTGCTTGGGCTTGCAGAGCATGCCACCCTTTCCTGATTTAACCTGCCCCTTTGACCAAAACAACCTGTCAACACTGCACCTCCATGTGACACACTGGAGAGATAGATCCGCTTCAAGAAGTGAACCTAACTGGCTTCCTTAGCTATGGAAATACTCTCAGATCTTGAATTAAGAGTTAGTTAGTCCTCTAGTCCTCAGAAACTTGGAAGTGGATCATCAGCTGGGAGCTCACAGCACATGTCTCATTCCCTGCAGGCCACGCCCCAGAATGACAGCCAGCCCATCTGCTGATGCACCTGCTACATGCGAGTCACTGCCCCAGAGGCTGAAAGGTTTGCAGAGAAGTAGCAGGCTTTGTTCTTACTCTCAAGAAGCACGCAGTCATAAGGGGAGATGAGATAGGAACACACACAAGTCTAATGATATCCTGAGTTTCAGGTGAGCTCCAAATCGTCATTCCAAGCATGTACCCAGCTTTGAGACTGAAAGGTGCTTCCCACCTCAGTCCCAGTCACAGTGAAAAATCCAGAAGAAAGAACAGCAGTTTAGTTGAGGTAGATGAGAGGCATTTCAAGGGTAAAATCACTTGAGCTTTTCCCTCTGACTCAAAGCAAATACATTGTCAAATACACTATAAATATACATTTGCACTATTTATTACCTCTGCCTATAAAAGAAAATTGTATTAGGTGATTGTGCTGAAAATGTGTCAAAAATATAATTTGCATCTCTTTTATGTGGGTGTTTTTGCGTGTATTTGCTATATTTCAATTTGCTAATATACATATATATCTCTGTAGAGACATATATAAATGCTGTTTAGTTCTTCTGATCTTTGTTTTTATTTGCTTGGTATAAAGATTTCAATATAATTTGTGATTCTAAAAATATTGCTTTTGAAAAATATGGTATAGATCCTTTGTTCCCCTAATTCCCATAATCCAATACAATAAAACATTTACTAAAAGTATATTAAAGAGAATGTCCTGAAGGATTTGCTTCTCTTTGATGAACTGTCACTGGATGATTATGCAGAATGTTTTCTGTGATGTCCTGAATTTCATCGAATCCATCTCTCTTCAGTTAGGCAAATTTCCCAAAGCTTCTGCATAACCCCTAGATGGGAAGATTCATTTTCCTCTTAGCAATCCTGCAAACTACGGGGAACTGAGATTTTGATTATTAGCCCTCATGCTTTACCCTGTGGATGTTATGGATTTTGAGAGAAGGTATATTCTTTTGCATTATTTTTATTTATAGCATCTAATAGTATCTTTGTTTAAAAAAAAGACTTGCAATTATGTCTTGTTGGTTGCTTTCAATCACCTTAGGGAGCAAGTCAACATCCCCCCAGTTAGCAAAGAAGGAATAAAGCCAAAGAGGAGATTATGTCACTTTAGGGTCACACAGAAAATCATTAGAAGATTAAAACTCAAGTCTCTCAAATCTCAAGTATTCTGCTTTGCTGTTAGAAATGTCATCTTAGTTTCTTTTTCTCATCTACAAGCCACACACCTATCATTTTTCCTCAGCTAGACAATACCTAGGGCCAAGGGAGGCCACTGTCCTTTCTATCCTATTTTGAACTCTAGAAAGAAATCTCCTTTTAGATTTCCCCTGGGAACTTGGTCTCACAGTGTGGTCAGGGAGAGAGAAACTGCTAGAAACTGTATTGTGTGACCTCCCCTGCCAAAAAATGTGTACGTTGAAGCCCTAACCCCCATTGTGACTGTATTTCAAGATTGGGCTTTTAGGAAATAGTTAAATGAATTCATAAGGCTTTGCCCTGAATCCAAGAGAAGCGGTGGCCTTAGAAGAAGAAGAGCAAGATCTCTCTCTCTACACAAACACTGAATGAGGAAAGGTCCTGTGAGAACAAAATGAGAAGATGGCCTTCTGCAAGCCAGGAAAAGAGCCCTTGCCGGAAACCAACCCTGTCAGACCTTAATCTGGGACTTCCAGCCTCCAGTACCGTGAAAAAAAAGGTTGCTGTTGCTTAGGCCACCCAGTATATGGCATTTTGTTATGGCAACCCAAGCAGACTAAGACAGAGATCTTAAGCTTTTGCTTTCAATTCATCTCTTGGGGCCCATGTGGCATAGACAGGACCTAGAAGCTGCTCAGAGTCTGGCTGGGGAAAAGCTTACCAGAGTGGGTGCTGTGAATGGGATGAACCTGGCTGCAGAGTGGACCCCTGAGTCAGGGCCAGGTGAGACTAAGTCGGTAGCCAGGGGGGTCAGCAGCAGAAAGGACCAGACTAGGAGTTCCCCAGCCACAGGCTTCAGGAACCATTGCCAACAGAGCAAGTAGCTCCCGGGTGGACATGGGCATCACCCTGGAGGCCAGAGGAGATCAAGGACCTCATGCCCAGGGATCCCCAATCTGCCCTGCTCAGAGTGACCTGGTCAGACTTGTCCCTCCCTCCACATATCCAAACACCCTCTGAAGGAAAGAAGAAGTGGCAGAAATGACGTCACTGAGAGATGGAACATTTTTATCAAAGAGAGTTTTGACATCACCTATAGGGACTAGGTCATCTGGACTAAATGTCAACGGGATTAGAAGTGAGTTCATTTTCCCCTCTCTGCAGGTGGGGGCTCAAGAGCAAGGCTAGTTTAGTCACAGGCAAATAAAATAGTAATCTTCTCTCTACCCACACAAGCTGTAATTTAGATTGAATGTGTGAGTTACTACAGAGGAACTTGGGGACGGCACCTTTTCCCAGGGAGAGGCAGATTTGGGACCAGCTACCGCCACATTCTAGAAACTCATTATCTTGGGAGTTTGTAAAGATGATGCCTGCCCATCCACCCTTTATTCTGTCTCCCTCTTGCTTACTATAGGTAAGCTGTACTGTGTCATTTAATACAATAGAGGGTGGCATTCATATACTTTCATCTTCCCAACTGTGTTGTAAGCGCCTCTTGAGCAGAAACATAAAAGGGTGCCAAGTACCGAACTCCGTGTTTGTCAGCCAAGCAGTGATGCTGCCCTGCTTTGGTGGAACTTGAGTGTGTCTGTAGGTTTTGCAGCAAGCTTCAAAATCCTAGCTGAGGACTCCTGGGGTGGGTCCCCGCCCCGACATTAGCTATGGCACCTTGAACAAGTCAGTTTCCATTTCAGGACCTCAGTCTCCACATTTGTAAAACAAAAGAGTTGAACTAATGGACCTTTAAGATTCCTGTTCAAGCCTCCTCTTGCATGAGTGTTTGAGATGTCTTGTTCCATCTTTTATCTCCCCAGTGGGCCATTTGGAGACCTGCAGCATAGTCATGACTGTGGCTATAGAGGTTGTCCTATATTAAGTAACCTAACCTATTCAATTCCCACAACAACGCTTTAGAGAAGGTCCTGTTATTGCCACCACCATTTTACTGACAAGAAAACTGAGACACAGGGAATAACTTGCCCAAGGAAACAAGGTAATTGTGCTGAAAATGTGTCAAAAATATAATTTGCATCTCTTTTATATAATTTGCAAATATAATTTGCAGCAAGTGTTAGAGCTGGGTTTCAAACTCAGAGACAGGCTCCATAGTCCTGCCCGGGCCACCTCACTGTGCTGCCTTTAGGATTGGAAACCAGTGGCTGATAGGTTGGCTTTGGGGAGGAGAGGGCAGTCCACACATCCTGAGTTTAGGAGGCTGTAGAGGTCCCTACTGCCAGGGCACACTTTCACTCCAAGATATACTTGCCCCTCCCTCTCAAAAGATGGTTTTCTAGCTTGTTCATTTCACAAGCATTTCTTGAATGTCTGCTGTGTGCCAGGCAGCCTTGGGCTTGGACTGGGATCTGAAGTAAGGGCTATTAAAAGGGGTGGGGTGGAGGGGCAGGGGCAGGGTGCGGCAGGTTCTCTGCAGAAGGTCAGTTTCTGAGATTTTTTTTTATCACCCTCATTCCAGGAAACCTAATTCTATCATCTCATAGGACGCTCTAGGACATCACCATGGGGCTTTTGGCTGGGCCCCAACAGAACTCTGAATAAACCCTTCTTAGCCTGTGATTTATAATTTTCTGAATCCTTAACTGGCTTATTTGGCTTTTGCCAGGAGGTGGCAGAGAAGAGGGAGAGATGGGAATAATTGGTCCTATCAATAGGTTTGTCTGTAATTCATTTTACTTCCCTGCCATGAGAACACATGCATTTCTTCTTTTGAGCACAGTGACTTTTTCATGCAAAGTAGTCATTCCTCAAATGACAGATAGGAGCTGAACTGGAGGCAATGTTCTGTATTGAAGAAACAGCAGTGACAGTTGCTTTTCTAAACAAGACTGTGGGCACACATGAGGAGCCTGCTCTCATTCCCACAGAGCTTGACGCATTGTAGCAACCAACCCTCGCCAGAGGTCAAGCACCCCCTTCTCCTCAGACTGAATGGAGACAGGCCTGGGACCTCCAGGAGACCCCGCAGCTGCCAGGTGTCTGCCCAAAGCTTGCAGGTGGCATGGGTGTTTTAGAACCTATTGAGGTTACCCAGGTCAGGGTGGAGCAAACAGGCCCTTCCCATGTAGGTAGACCACCCTACCTCATCTGGTGGGCCATGCATGTTTGCTGGAACAGCAGCCCCTTGTCCTGCAAATGCCGGGGACGAGGATGTGCAGGGGTGAGACACACATTCTCAGCTGCCCCCTGTGCCCTACGCTCTAATGCCAGTACAGAGGAGCAGGACATTGAGGCCCTATCATGCTAAGAACCAGGGACTGGAAAACTCAGCCCCAGCGGGTAATGCAGACCCCATTTGGAGCTCCCCCAGGGTGTGCCGAGTCCACAACTGAAGAGAACTGGCCAAGAAGCCAGGAGGGGTGGCCTCATCTCAGCTTCAGTCACAACCACGTGTGACGACTTGGGTAAGAAGAAGCCTGAGGCCCACACAGAGGCCCTAAATGGTTTCCTCAGAGCAGTGTGGTCCAGACAGACCATCTCTAGTGCCTCAGATGGAAAACAATAGGTGGGTTTGGGTGTCTCCAAAGCAAGAGAGGCTTTGTCCACCAAGCCCTGCTGAGAGCCACCGTCCATTCCCTTTCCCCAGCTCCTTCCTTGGCCTGGCGAGGGAGGTGGTCTGCTGTCCTCTGCAGTGCCCTGGCAGAGCTCCAGTGGGAATGTCAGCCTGGAAGACATCCCTGGACTGCATGACTTTCTAAGCGGGCTGTGGCAGTGGCCAGGAGCCAGCAGCCCTCCCACTCTCTCGGGAAGGCGGCCGTTTTGTCTGCTGGTGCTGCATCAGGGGCCACCCGAGCCTGCGGCCTGAGGATAAGGCTCCAGGGACGCTGCCTCAGGCCACGGTTGACCCTCCAGAGTCAATCACCTCTATGTGTCTCTAGGAGAGGCAAAAGTTGTCAGTGGTCTGCAAACCACTCTTTTGTTCTAGATTAGAGTTGCAAGTTGAGAGAGGAAGAAAAAGGAAAAACAAAACAAACCCTAAAGACACAAGTACTGAATAGTGTCAAAATGATCTAGGCTCCAAGTCCATTTTTCATATTGTTCCCTATTTTCAATAGCTACTGGGTGCCAGAGAAAAAAAAGGAACAACTTTAAAAAACAATTAGCGGGACATGTGGTGTTCATTCTTGGCTGGAACTATGCAGCCTCATCTGCCGGCAAACACTCTGCAGTCTTTCATGAAAAATGTTGTAGAACTAATGAGCTATATTTGCATTCCCCATAGAATGGATTTGGAATTTTTCATCTATGCTGCACCATGAAAAATGGATGTGTTTGGCGCAGAAGTCATTTGAACGTGAAGCCCAGACTCAGTGGAAAGACAACCTTCAGAAAAACTTTCCAAGTAACTTTTCATTCACACTTGCTTCCACCAGGGAAGGTCAGGCTCGTGTGAAAGATGGAAATTTCCTGCACAAACCTAGATGCTGATGAGATTTGTTTTTGTAGATAATCTGCAGCAGTGAAATTTTTCATAATGTCACTGCAAAATAAATTAAAATGTTCATCTTCATATGGCTGGTTCCATTGCATTAAAATAAATGTTGCAAGCTCATTTAATTAGTATAGTTAGGAATGTCTCTTCCCTGCTTCACTGACTTTCCAAATCACAAGTTAATTTGTCAAAATCAGACTATTGTTTTTCCTTCATTCTTCATTACTAGAGACAATCCCATTTAAATAAATGTTTATGCTACAGAGAGCAGAGCAGTGAACAACCCAAATATTTTCACAAGCCAGTGCTGGAAAAGTTTAAGACACAGGAAGTGAGGATGCATTTTTTTCTTCCCTTTGTGGTTATTGGATATGTGACTGGCTGGAAAGGCACACAATCGAGCAGTCTGCTGTAACTGATGATGTTCGGCCCGCCATTGCTCATGTTGGCGAGCTACATCCTCTTGAAAGCAGTTTTCTTCTATGTTTTCAAAGACAAATGATGACAAAAGAGAGCATCTCTATAAATTACCCTCCTCAAATCGTTCTCTTCAAGAGCCCTTGGTTAATCAATTAGTTGGTGTTAGGAAGGGGTCTGAACTGGGGTGGGGGGTAGTCCTGGTGTTCACAATCATTTGCTCACCATGACTGGCTGCTAGCGCTGGGCATTCCTGCTGAAAACTCAAAAGATAACCAAACCTCTTTCCCCCTTGCTTCCTGACCCTCCCAAACCTCCAAGAAAAAATCAGAACCATGGGGATGTGGTAGCCAGTACTAAAGCAGGAGTTCCTGGCAGTGAAGGTGTTGGGGTTAATGATGAAGACCAGGGAAAAGGGGTTTACAGAATTGGCTGAGGGCTTATGTGTGCAGAGGTCTTCTGGAAGGCATCCATCAGTAATGGATGAAAGAGCTTATCAGATCATTAGCAGCGCCCCATACTAATGAGATGTTGCACTCCTGCTCAGTAGAGACCCCACCATTGGAAAATGCCACAGTGCCTGGCTCTATATTCAGCCCCAACCAGCAGAAGGTCAGTTTTCCTCTCTGCAGCTTTGTCCTCTGCCATGATGGAGTGATCCAGCCTCCCTCTTCCATGAGAAGCTAAAAGATAGGTTAGCATTTTTCTTTTTACTATGTAGAGTTTTCTTGCCCCATTACCTGTTTTTCCCCCCCCTGCTGTTCTTGCTTTGCAAGTCTTTTATACTCTGGAGCAAATGGGTGCGAAGAGAGTGGATGTGCTTCCTCAGATTTCTTGCAATGTGGTGAGTGAAAAGGCTTTCAAAGTTGCCCTCACTGTGACTCTGATGAGCTCTGGTGTGTAGAATCAATCTTTCCTCTTTCTATTCTTTTCTTTCTTTCTTTTTTCTTTACCTTTTTAAAATAAATCCTTGGGATAAACTTTACTTCATTAATACATTATTTGATTAACCAGAGGATTTAATGAGTGCATATTCTACAAATGTACTTGATTTTGGAAGTCAGAACTCCAGTGAGCTGCCCAGGACATAGGCAGGCAGAAAGCAGCAGCACCCCAGGCTCCCCACAACACTTGGGAGTTACTGAAAGCCTTGCTGAGCGTACCACTGTGCATTCATTCCTTCGCTCATTCATTTGATAAGTGTTTGTTGGCAGGCACTGAACTAGACCCTGAATGTGAAAAGTCAATCTTCTTTTCTCACATAAACAAAAAATGGAGTTTTCTGAATAGGCCTGGGCCAGTACACCCTGTAGCCTTGTGGCCTGACCCCTGAACCCCAGTGCCTTATCTAATGATGGTACAATTTATTGCAAACATTTGTGTCTCTGGTTGGCTGTGGAGCAGTCTTTGTAAATCAAGGAAACTGGAGAGCAAAGCCAGGTGCATAAAAGACAAGCGAACTGAGCTGGGGGAAGGGCAAGCATTCAGCCTTGGTGAGTCTAAAGGAAATACAGAATTGTCACTTGGAGTCTCTTCTCCTTGGGTCAGCTCAGTCTCCAATGTGTATGTCAGGGAGTACAAGAAGGACTGACAGGCCGGGCGCGGTGGCTCACGCCTGTAATCCCAGCACTTTGGGAGGCCGAGGCGGGCGGATCACGAGGTCAGGAGATCGAGACCATCCTGGCTAACACGGTGAAACCCCGTCTCTACTAAAAATACAAAAAATTAGCCTGGCGAGGTGGCGGGCGCCTGTAGTCCCAGCTACTCGGGAGGCTGAGGCAGGAGAATGGCGTGAACCCCAGGGGGCGGAGCCTGCACTGAGCTGAGATCGCGCCACTGCACTCCAGCCTGGGCAATAGCGAGCCTCCGTCTCAAAAAAAAAAACAAAAAACAAAAAACAAAAAAACAAGAAGGACTGACATAAGGATTCTCAACATGGAAGAGCAAAACAGGGAGCAGAGAAAAGTTTTCTTAGGGAAAAAAGAAAAATCCTGCCCCATAATGTTGGCCTGGTTCTGTGTCCACAGATCAAAAGCCAGGCTGGAAGCACGGAGTCAGATACACAGCCCACAGCAAACAGAACAGGCAACTGCAGGCAAACCCAGCCAAGCTCTGGGAGGCGGCTGCCACCTGAGAGGGCAAACCTCGCTTCAAATCCCCAACTCTACTCACCAGCTGTGACCTCAGTCAAATGATGGGCATAAGAATAATTTTTTATATATATATGTGTGTATATGTATATATGTGTATATATGTATATATACACACATATATATACATATAGACATATATATGTATATATACACACACATGTGTATATATGACATGGTTCCCACGAAAATGAAATGAGACACTCTGTATAAAAGCGACCTGGCACATATCGAGTGTTTGACTAACATTAGTTCTCTTCTGGGGACTTTTGGAAGGGATAAGGCAGCAAAGGGGAGGGCAGGTTGATGGATCAGAGTGAGTGTGGTAAATACAGTGACCATTGACAAAAATCAGTTTCTCAGTGAAATTGATTTTTAATTAAGTCTGGCTGTTAAACTATGTTTGAACGGGACACTGCTCTGAGACTGAGCCACATATGTCTCTGGTTTATATGGGTTACAAAACTCACAGCTTTTTGATCAGGCATGAACTTAGTGATCATCTGGTCAAAACACATTCACAACTTGCAAAAGATTAGATGCCTTCCAAGGTCATGCACCGGTTAGCAGCTGCCTCCTGCCTCCCGCCTCCCTTCAGATGGGTGGAGGCTATAGAACACCTGTGACTAAGAAGGCCCAGGCCCCCAACCACTCCTCACATGGAGAGGTTTCCCAATCACTTACCATCCTTTTCATCCTGCCTTAACCTTTTCCACTCTTACTATGTTCTTTTTAAAATGCAGTGCTCAAAACCAAATAAAATAACCCAAATGCGTCTGACTCTGGCAAAATAAAGGGGAACAGTGACCTCTTTTGTTCTGGAGAAGTCTATGATTAAAGCAGCCTATTGGCAGCCACCCCATATTCCCCTGACAGTCACCTGAGATCCCCAGGACTCTTTTTTACAGCTGACTGGATGTCAGCCCCCTTCAGCCTGTAGGTGTGTCATTGGGTATTTATCCTGATGACTGAACCTTATGTTTATCGCCATTAAATTCAGTGAGTTTGGGGCTATCATTTTAGACTGTCAAGACCTTTTTGCATCATAATTCTGTCACCTGGTGGATTAGTTTTACTTCCTAGCTCTGCGTCAGGCTGTTATTCTGCCAGCCACACACCTCTTCCTCCAGTCCTCAGGGATAACCTGAGCGACTTTGTCACAAGGTTTGCTTGAACTCAAGATACTCATTCCCCTCAGCTTCCTGTTCTCACGGGTACCACGGCTCACAGCCACACCAGCTCAAATCCCAATATCTCCTGAGGATTTAAGACCTTGCAAACCTTGAGAGGTCCCCTAGAAGGAAGTGGTCACTAATCGTTACTGAACACTTTCATTATCAGTTGGGAAGAATTATGTTGGGATGAATTATGAAGAAGGCTAGGAAAGGGTCCCTGAGAGAAAAAGAGAGATAGAAAAGATCAAGATAGAAGGAGGTGGTATAAACTTAGTCTGCTTAACACTTTTTAAAAAACTTAACTTTTATTTTAAGTTCAGGGGTAAATGTTCAGGTTTGTTATATAGGTAAACTTGTGTCATGGGGGTTTGTTGTACAGATTATTTTGTCACCTAGGTAGTTAACCTGGTATCTGTTAGTTATTTTTTTCTGATCCTCTCCCTCCTCCCACCCTCCACCCTCTGATAGGCCCTAGTGTGTGTTGTTCCCCTCTTTGTGTCCATGTGTTCCCATCTTTTAGTGCCCACTTACAAATGAGAACAAGCAGTATTTGGTTTTCTGTTCCTGCATTAGTTTGCTAAGGATAATGGCCTCCAGCTCCATCCATGTTCCTGCAAAGGACGTGATATCATCCTTTTTATGGCTGCATAGTACTCTACGGTGTATATGTACCACATTTTCTTTATCTAGTCAACCACTGATGGGCATTTAGGTTGATTCCATGTCTTTGCTACTGTACTTCACAATTTTCTATGCTCCGAAATTAAGCAATATCATGAATGATCATTAAAACATAAGAAAGCATAAGAGAAATTTTTTAAAAATTCTGTTTAGCCAGAAGTGAAAATGGGGTTTGCATTTTTGTACTTTTGATTAGTTCAGTCTTTGTCATTTAGAATCTAAAGATCATGTATCAGGTATATCTTTGTGATAAGACCAAAATTTTGCTTTTTACCCTTATCTTGAAAATATTATGAGTGTAAATGTAATATATATGATGAGACTCCATTCATGTAAAATTTAAAACTAGGCAAAACTCCCCTAGGGTGTTAGAAATCAGGATAGTGGTTGCAGTTGGAGAGGATGGTGGAGGAGTGCTTGGGAGAGCACCGAGAGTTGCTGGGGGGCTGGTCACATTGCTGCTTTTGATTTAGGCAGTAGTTACAGAAGTATACTCACTTTGTGAACATTCATTATTTCATACAAGCACGAATTGTACACTTCTCTAGATGTACGTGGTAAACAGGAGCCAAACTCCAGTGTTCAGAACGCCTTTTATAGGTCTTTTTTTTCTTCCTTATGGAGGGCAGAGGGCAGAGAAGCATATAATTTAACTAATTCACCAGATTTCTGTTTCTGAGAGCCTTCTAGGTACAAAGCATTGTATTGGGGCTCTGGAGATAAAAGGAAGATAAAGCAGACATGAGCCTTGTTGTAAGATTTATCTGTCACTTACAGTCTAGTGATGGATAAACACACATCAAATATAGCTCCGCTCCAGAGGACTGTGTCCTGGGGTCCTTACAGGGGTCAAGCAGCTGGTCTCCTTGAAAGACTATCTGAACACATTTCATATATTCAAGAATCACATATATCTTTACATTTGAATTTATATTTAGTGAATGACTTGTGATTTCACTACCTTACCCATAGAAGGAAGAGCTTCTTATACGTTTCTCCCATTTTGTGGAAAACTCTATAAGAAATTTATACACAATTAATAAAAGATACATGATGGTTATTATTGCAGATATAAAAATGACATATATTTCGTCTCATTTTTAAAGGTCTAACTTTTAAAAATATTCTAAACAGGAGAAATGCCTAGGGAAGTAACTATAAGTCAACTTTTGAACATATAGACGAAAATTTCAAATAAAAAATCTCTCAACCAATGAATGGCTAAGCAAAATGCAGGACAGCTATACAATGGAATATTATTCAACCACAAAAAAAAAAAATGAAGTACTGACACATGCTATGACATGGATGGACATTAGAAACATTATGCTAAATAAAATTAGCCAGCTACAAAAGGCCACATATTGTATGGTTCATTTATATGAAATGTGCAAAATAGGCAAAAACATAGAGATATAAAGTAGATTAGCAGTTGTCAGGGCTGGGGAGCGGAGGTGTGCGAGGTAACTGCTAATGAGTATGAGGTTTCTTTTTTGGGTGATGGAATATGTTCTGGAATTAGATGATGGTGAGGTTGCACAACCTTGTGAATAGACCAAAACCCACTGAACTGCACACTTTAAAGTGGTAAATTTTATGATATGTGAATTATATTGCAATAAAATATATATAAGGCAATTTTCGAACATATACATAGAATTTTTTAAATCATAAAATTTTTAAGCTGAGAAATTCTCAATACAAGTTTATGATACATCTCATGAATGGGAACTATAAATGCATACACATACACACATAAGATAAAAATGGAGAAATGGATTTCTGCTTTTGTGAAAATTTAAATTGGGAACTAAAGCAAACCTTCCACACAGAGCTGTAGAATGATCGGGCCACGATCATTCTAAACCACGTCTGAATCCATTCTGGACTAGATTACCTGCCTCAGTGAACATTTTATGAACTCCTGCTTTTCTTAACCTGATTGACAACAGATGCGTTTTGGTTTACCTCTCTGATAAGCAGCCCTTTCTCTGATCCCTGCTTATAGAAATTAGAAAACAGTTTGCGCAAATCAGCATTTACAGGAAAAGAGAGCTTTCCATGAGAAAGAAGAAAAAGATTTGAAGCAGCCAAGCCAAAAGGCTCTGCTTAGGAAACCCGGGTAGGCCCCAGTAATAAATACATTTATT
Organism: Pongo pygmaeus; assembly: GCF_028885625.2. NCBI lineage: Eukaryota > Metazoa > Chordata > Mammalia > Primates > Hominidae > Pongo > Pongo pygmaeus. Next base: position 60,127,379 of record NC_072379.2, on the reverse strand, counting down.
GCGTGGACAGTAAAAAGTACTGGAGAGTTTAAAATAAATTCAGAGTTATTTAAACTTAATTTATGACCAGGAAAATAAACCCTCTCTTCCACCATTAATGTTTTTTATCTGAGCCATCAAATGTCACATGCTACTGATTTTGGATGTAAGGTCACTGGAAACAACATATCAAAGGTGTTAGCACCACAAATCAAGTGAAATTCCCTTAAAAATAAAAATGTCAGGAGTAAAATAATAGGCAATAGTTATTTCATGCTATGAAAGACTTGTCATATATCAAAGGGTTCACCTTTTTCTACCTTTATGATGTATCACTTTGAACACTGAATATATTTCTGCTTAACAGATAAAGTAAAGAAAACAAGCATCGGAATGCTGATGATAATAAGAATGATGACATATAATAAGACTATCTGGAGGCGCATAAACATTAGCAGGCAGACTGCTGAATATATCAAAAGACAAACAGTGGTCCTGCATATATGAAGATCGGCCGTCTAGCATGTCAGTTATTTCAAGAGGGCATCTTAAAGGTCACCTAAAACGGTGTCTCTGACATCACAATACAAATTATATTGGGTTTTGGATAAGGAAAATAATGAATGTTTAGGACTTGCCAAGCTAATGTAGTTCCACACAGAAGTTCAAATTCAGAAGCAATCCTCTGGTCTTTTATCCAAGGATTGAATAAAACAGAAGCAAGTGCCAATCTTCGGGGAGAAGAGGAAAGATAAGAGAGACTTGGAGCAGCGGGTTCTTTATGATCCTGAAGTCATGCAACTGACAGGTAGTGGCATTTGCCGTAATGCCTTGTTGCTAAATGCACTAACTCCTGGCAGAGTAAATTCACCCAGGATTAGGCTTTATGCAAAAGCATCTGACTGAAAGGGTTATCAAAGCCTCAGGTTAAAAAAAAATGATGACTTTGTTTCATCCTTGTGACATATCTTACAACGATTTTCTAGGACATTAAAGGTAAAATCTTGCTTCCTGATTCAAGGCCTCATAATCCGGTGGACGAAATGGCTCCAGGGAAGGATAAAGGAGTATAGAGCCATTCACGTAGAAGTGTAAATTTCGCCCCAAGATGGTAGTGAGCAGTTAGAGAAAAGCCATAATACTTTAGTTTAAGCCTCCCAAAGTCCTTTTATCATTGGAGGTAGGGGTGGGTGGGCAGGGAGGCTGCTTCCCAATTGGCAGGTAGTACGAGGCAGGCGGGAGATGGGCCAGCATCATCACTCTTTAAGTTTCCCCCAGGGCCCTAGCCCTGATGCTCTTCCTTCCAGAAGGGAGAAGGATGGTTGATTGCATCATGAAGTATTCTTCTTGTCTGTGGTGGCTGTAGAATTTCAGTCATTAAATTATACACAAAAGACTTGAAAACCTAACTCTCTTCATTTGATAGAGGAGGAAACTGAGGCCCAAACCCAGGAGGGAAGAAGGAAGCCTCTGCTGTGGCCCCTGACTCTAGCCAGCCACTTGAGTGAAGGTCACACACACCCCAATGTGTGTGAAGCAGCAGTTCTAACTGGAAGGCAGGTTCCTGGAAATCATTTCCAACCTGCCCTTGACTTGGCATGTGTGTGGCTCCTAGGAAGTCCCCGAATTCTCTGCACTTCAGTTTCACCATGAAGCTGGTTGATCTCTGCGCTCATAAACTTTTCAGAATATCTCTATAAGACTTGGGTATATTAGAAGAAGACTCTGTAAGAATAGCCCTATATAAGCCAGTGGTTAAGAAATCAGACTAAGTTTAAGTCTGGCTCTGCCATATATTCACCACAAGGTGCTATGACTTTCTAAATCCTGGTTTCTGGGTTTTCGTCTCTACACAGCAGGGATAGTAGTAATAATTCTTATCTGGCTTGGTGTTGTGGGGATGCAACGGAAAGCTCTCAGCACAGTGCCAGGCATAGGATGGGGCGGGGGGCACAAAGTGTGCATTTATCAAACAGAGACCTCAAAGTCCCTAAAAGCAGAGCCTGAAGGCCTCAGGGGCCCTGCCCACCATGGTCCTGCCACCAAGAGCCTCAGCCTTCACCTGCAGACACCAGACCTGCATTCACCATGAGTGTGGGGCTGAGTGGCATGATCTGGGGAGTGCAGACCACATTACAGTGCAGGGCTTTTCTACCCTAGTCTGTTGTTCGTTAGCAATCCGCCCAAATGATGGATGGCTCCTCTGTTCAAAATGGGGCTCCATTCAGGCTCATATTGTGAGAGACAAGAGCCTCAATGCCAGCCAACACCCTATTTATTTGTGGATTTGGCTTATTGGAGACAAATGATGCTGAGGCAGTTCTATGGTCATCAAATGAATTATTTATACATCTGATTAAATTGTTTTATTGGAGGACTCAACCCTGGTTAACTCTTGCATTTCCAGCTTGGTGTGTAGAAATTCCACTGAGCACTTTCTACATTTTACTTTGGGGTCTCACCTTGAAAATTCATGGCCATTAGGACTACATGTCAAGATGTCCATACCCAAGGCTTCATACAGGAAAAAAATCAAAACCAAACTTAGTTTTGAGAAAAAACCATCAGTTTCTACAACATGCTTATTGAAGAACCTGTGTTTTTGGACCAGTTAGACCTTTCAAAGTCTAGAGTGAGAGATATTTAAAATCAAATGTGGTGATACAAAATGTTTATCCATTTTCCCTAAGTTTAAGGGGAGCTTGCTCTTCCTTTAGGCATGCACTTTCACTCAAAAGTAATTGCTAAGCCTGCCTTATCCTATTATTTATAAATTCAATATAATTAGAGACTTACTCAGTTCATTACTAGCTTGAATTTTTGCCCAGCTTTTTCTCACCCTGTTGCCTTTTCAAAACACTTTATTAAAAACTTGTTTTAGTGTCACATTCTTTAAAGGAAAATAACTCCCAAGTACATTTGACAGGAAGTGCTCAAGATACAAGACAGTGCCAGAAACTAATAATCTCAAATCACAGAACTTACACGGGAATGTCCCATACACTGTTGCAAACAGCATGTTCTAATAGAGAGTTTTACTGGAGAAACTGTCACCAGGTTCTGCAGTTGAAACAACTGTGTTCTTATTCTATTGACTATAATGCAAGTTAGCCCCTAAATATCCTTTTCCCTCTGAAAAACTCCAAATGCTTTGCCATTGTCAGCCTTCTGAGCTGACATTCATTAGTCCTATCCTATGAAGTGTGAAGTGTGGATGGGCAATGGTTTCCAGGCCAACCCCTTGAGATGAGGAGTGTTGACCTTGTGGCTGCATTAGTCACGGGCAGAAGGAATTCCAAGGGAGAACACCTGGTGAGAGGCCTGAGGATGAGTCCAAGTTGAAACCTGACATCCAGAAGTGGGTCACCAGACTTCATTGCTTGTGTGTTAAATGGCCAGGAAGACTAAGAGCTTGAGCAAATGAGCCTGTGGGTACACATGACACATAGCATCAGTGGTTTTCCAAGTCTAGCTCCTCAGAGAGCACAGAAGCAAAGTAGGCAGGCCCTCATGGAACCAAGAGCAAGGAGCAGGAATCTGGCCTTTTGAAAGAGAGACAGTCATGATATTGATGGAAAAGAGAGAGCCTCTCCAGGCAGCCTTGTTACCTATGAGCTGAGTACCTTCCAGGAGGAAAAGCACAGCTGATATCACAGTCCTGACAGGGCCATTCCAGGGGACTCATTTCTTAAATCTGCTGTCATTTTAAATGGAACATTCTGGAAGGGAGTGCTTCAAATAGCTTATTTTTAAAACTACCCATATGGATCAAAGCATAAACATTTGCCTCCTGGAATCTAGAAAGTGTTTTTCTGATTGATGTTACACAAGCCTGGTCCACAGCATGTGGATTTGGGGATGTCAGTACCTCAGCTTCCCAGCTGCTTGGCATTTTAGCACTGAGGTATGAGAATGGTGATGTTCTAGTCACCAGGGAGAGAAATTGAGGCTGAGATGTGTGGCTGGCCACTGTCCTAATTTCAAATGAAATTTAGAAATTTGAGTCACACAGACTAGTTTTCCCTTCTAAGATCCGGGGCTTTTACTTGGTTAGAAAGGGAGGGGGTCACTCAAGAAGAAATAAGCATTTCCTCATTCTTCTTATGAACTCCAGCAGTGGAAGGTATCAGACCCAGTACCCAGTGAAATATTCTGACCAGAACAATGCATTTTATTTTCTATAATAAATGTAAATTCTAACATCATATTCAATTTCAGAGATATCTAACCCATGAGTATGCAAATAACCAAAAGTAGAGTCTAGTTGATAATTATTCTATATGAACAGAAGCATTTGGTACAAATAAGAAGAGTTGAAAACTTGAGTGTATTTCCACTTCTGCAAACCTTTTGGCTTGATTTGCAAAATTAGTAGAAGAAACAGCCAAACTGTTTAAAAACAACAACTCAGTTCAACTTATTTTTTAAAAAATTGACTTCATTTACATTAGCCCCCCAAAATTTTGAAATACTCAGGTATAACTCTAACCAAGTATGTGCAAGATCTAAATGCAAGGAACTAGAAAACTCTGATGAAAGATACCGAAGAAGGTCTAAATAAATGGAGAGGTATTTTATGTTCATGGGTAGGATGACTCAGCATTCTTAAGATTTAAGTTCTTCCCAGCTTAATCTTTAGATTAAACTGAATTCTAATAAAAATTTCAGCAAATTACTTTGTGGATATTGACAAGATGATTCTAAACTTTAAATGGAGGAGCAAAAGACTCAGAATAGCCAATACAGTATTAAAATTCATAATTCTGGCAATTATGAATAAAGCTGCTATAAACATTCATGTGCAGGTTTATTCATAATTGAATAAGCCAAACAAAGCTAAACATAGACCTAACTTGAATTGTTTGTTTTCTTATTGTTGAGCTTTAAGTATTCTTTGTATATATTTTGGATATAAGCCCTTTGTCAGATGTGTATTTTGTAAAGGTTTTCTCCCAGCCTGTGGCTTGTCTTTTCATTCTCTTTACAGTGTCTTTCAAAGGGCAGAACTTTAAATTTTTGATGAAGTCCAGCTCATCAAGTTTTTCTTTCATGTTTTTAGTATCATATCTAAAAACTCATTGCCAAACGTAAGGTCACCTAGATTTTTTTCTCCTGTTATTTTCTAGGACTTTTACTTTGACTGACACTCCCTGATTTCAGGACTTACTAAAAAGCTACAATAATCAAGACAGTGTGGTATTGATGAAAGAACAGACAAGTAAATGAAAAGAACAGAATAGCAAGCCCAGAAATAAACCCACACATATATAGTCAATTGCTCCTTTTAACAAAGGACCAAAGGCAATACGATGGAGCCAAGACAGTCTTTACAACAAATTGTGCAGGAACAACTGGACATGGACATGCAGAAAAAATGAATCTAGGCACAAACCTTACACTCTTTGCAAAAAATTAACTCATAAACCTAAATGGATCACAGACCTAAATGTAAAATGCAAAACTATAAAATTTCTACAAGATAACATAGAAGAAAAAATCTAGGTGACCTTAGGTTTGGCGGTGAGTTTTAGATACGATACTAAAAGCATGATCCATGAAAGAAAAACTTGATGAGCTGGACTTCATCAAAAATTTAAAAGTTCTGCTCTTTGAAAGACACTGTAAAGAGAATGAAAAGACAAGCCACAGACTGGGAGAAAATCTTTACAAAATACACATCTAATAAAAGGCTTATATCCAAAATATATACAAAAAATACTTAAAGCTCAACAATAAGAAAACAAACACTTCAATTAAAAAGTGGGAAAAAGATCTGAATGGACACCTCTCCAAAGAAGATATATGGGTGTCAAGTAAGCATATGAAGAGATGATCACTATCATATGTCATTAGAAAACTGCAAATTAAAACAACAATGAGATACATTACACACCTACTGGAAACCAAACACTGGCAACACCAAATGCTGGCAAGGATGTGGAACAATGAGCACTCTTATTCACTGCTGAGGGGAATGAAAAATGGTACAGCCACTTAGGAGAGTTTGGCAGTTTTTTACAAAGCTAAATATAGTCTTAACTATATGATCCAGCAACGGCACTCCTTGGCATTTACTCACGTGAGTTGAAAACTTAGGTCTACACAAAAACCTGCACATGGGGAACAGAAGACTGAATACTGTACGTTCTCACTTGTAAGTGGGAGCTGAATGATGACAGAACACAGGGACACATGGAGTGGGGAACAACACACTGGGCCTGTTGGAGGGTGGGGGTGGGAGGAGGGAGAGCATCAGGGAGAAGGCTAATGGACGCAGGCTTAATACCTAGGTGATGGGATGATCTGTGCAGCAAACCGCCATGGCACACGTTTACCTATGTAACAAACCTGCACGTCCTGCTCATGTACCCTGAACTTAAAAGTTGGAAATTTTTTAAAAAAAACTAAACATGGCTGTTTATACAGCTTTATTCATAATTGCCAGAAATTAGAAGCAACCAAGATATCCCTCAGTAGGTAAATGAATAAATAAACTGGTATTTCTAGATAATGGAATATTATCAGCGATTAAAAGAAATGAGCTATCAAGCCATGAAAAGATATGGAGGAACCTTAAATGTATATGGCTAAATGAAAGAAGCCAGTTCAAAAAGGCTGCCCACTATATAATTTAATTGTATGACATTCTGGAAAAGGCAAAACTATAGAGTCAACAAAGATCAGTGGTTGCCAGGGGTTGGAGGGGCAGGGAAGGAGTGAGCAGGTGAAGCACACGAGATAGATATTGAAGACAGCAAAACTATTCTGTGTAACACTGTAATGGTGGATACATGACATTATGCATTTGTCAGAGCTCAGAGAATGTGCAACACCAAGAGTGAACCTTAACACAAACTATGGACTTTAGTTAACAATGAGGTATCAACATTGGTTTATCACTTATAACAAAATACCACAGGAGTGCAAGATATTAATAATAGGATAAACTGTGTGCAAGGGGAGATGGAGTATCAAGGTATTCTATGCTTTATTGTCAATTTTTCTGTAAAGCTAAAACTGCTCTTAAAAATAAACCGTATTTTTTTTAAGAAAATTGACTTGGTGAAGACTTGTTTGATCAGATGATTCCAATTATTCAAAGCAATTCATTTTACCTTGTTCTATGGATATTGGTCAGTGGCAAGTTTCCCATGAGAAGTGATTTATTGGTCTTCCATTGGGTCTGAACAATGCACACACTATAGTTTTAAATAGTAGACCATCAATACTATGATGCCTAATCTATGGATGAAAAAATTAAGTTTACAAAGAAAGATGAGACATAAAGCAGTGGCTAGAGTTCAGGCCTCCTGATCACTGGAACTACAATACTTAATTGATTCGATGGTTCTGACACGCATGAGGGGACAGTCATTTTAGAAATATGAACAGAGGTATGACTACATATTAAAAGAGGACTGTAGCTGCCGGTTCTGCCACTTGGGCAACTCATGCTCTCTCTGGAATCACTGGAAAGGCTGATGAACTTATCACGTGGGCCTCAGTCACACCCGGTCCCACAAACAACTCAGTCACAGGTGAAGGACCTTACCTTGAGGAAGGTGCATACCTGGTATGAAAAGCCTCTAGTCCTTTGGGGCTATCATTCTTTTATGAATCAAAAGACTATTGGCTTTAATCGAATCATAGCAGTACTCAAAGAAAGAGTATAATTTATCTCTCTTTATATCTAGAGAGAGAGAAAGAGAGAGAGAGAGAGAGAGAGATGTGAGTGTGGGCACAGTCAAAGAGAGACAGGGAGGAAGGATGCACGTTTTCTAAACCAGAGCTGCTGATTTTAAATCTTCTATCAGTCAGGATGGGTCAGCTTGTGCTGCAACAATAAATAAAAATTTTGGGAGTGAAAAATAGTAAAGATTTGCTTCCCCCTCACCCTATATGGTATTCTCATGGGAGAGGAGGATTCCACTCCATTTTATTCCAGCATGATGGAGCCCCACCATTTGGAATGTCGCCAGTCGCCAGAGCAGAGAAACAGAAGGTGTGAATCATGCACCTGCTCTCAAAGACTTCCACAGGGAGGTGGCCCTCGTCATCCATGCCACATGGATCCATGCCACATGCTCACATGCCATTGGCCAAAGCAAGCCTCATGGCATGTCTGACTTGAGGGGATGGGGAAGCAAAATCCTACCATGTGCCTGGGAGAAGGGGAAGGGAGGGACCCGTGAGTGGCACTCATGACTACTCTTTAGATACCTTTATCAAAGCTCTTTTTTGATGTTACACAAAATGGATTTTGTTGGGGGATGAAGTAGAGGAAGAAGGGCAAATACAATGAAATTGAATTGATACTCTATTTCCTTGGGCACAGCTGAAATAGGGGCTAGGCCAAAGCTTGCCTTGGTTTAGAAAATTATATCTTATAGATAATGCAAATTAGTATTCACAATGTAATTTAGTGAAAGTTTCAAATAAGACTTGTGAGTTCTTTAGAAAAATGGTCAGTGCCCATTGCCCAAACTGAACCTTGTGCTAGCAGAGCACAGTTGAACCCCTTGTGAATTAGTTCATTCCACAGTATTCCATGGCCAAAATTATACCCTTAATTCTAGGTGGCCTTCTGAGAGAGTAATGGGCTGATCAAAAAAAGAGGGTCCTTTAAGAGATACAGGTGAAAAAAACATGAGGAAACAAAATTCAGTACACATGACTTATATGAGGAAAAGCAGGAGCTTTCGCTTTACAAGCAATCAGTCATAATTGATCATCGTCATCATCATCACTGATGTGCAAACATCCACGCTGGCCTTTTAAAATGAGGCTTACTTAGTCATTAAAACATGACTCCAACCTGTCCAGCCTTTGAATCTCACCAAAGTCAAATAAGAGAACAAATAAACTCATTTATTTAGTAAATATTTATTAAGCAGCTACTATGTGCCTGTCACTGTCCTAGGGAACAAATGTAAATTCCTGCCCTGAAAGAATGAATAAAAAATTTTCATCTTAGGTTAACTTAAAAGCTATGATTGCAGTTATCAATTTTTAATCTTATAACCCAAACTTTTCCATTTGTGTATTAGATAAAATAACTGTTTCGGGCCTTGGGAAATCTGGGTCAGAGCTCTGCATCCAGGCATCAGGGCTGTGCACAGCAGTCCCTGTTGGGCAGAGCAGCTCTTTCTGCCCTGGAGGCACAGCAGGATCCGGAGGACAGGATGGATGGAACACAGAGGGAGGAGGAGAATCCACCTCCTTGGTCCTCTGCTGGCTTCCTGTATGACACCAGGACAGGCTCTGTGCTGAATTTCTCCATCAGCAAAATGAGAGCAGCATTTCTTTGCTCCTTTTCCCACTCCTCCCAGGGTGTGTCATGGATTAATTACCCATGATCTAGAAAGTACTCTAAGCGCCTCATAGAAAGGAGGGGTTTCAAATGCAATGTTCCACTTTAAATGCCGCTAAAGAACCAGGGCATGGTTTTGGTGCCTGGCTTCCCAAGGAAGGATCTGTATATCCAGCAAGCCAGCTCAGTTTCCCTCAATGCTCCTTTATTGAGGGACTTGCTCTCAGACGAATTTGGAGATGTGAAGATAAAAACAGTTCCTGTCCTCAAACATCTGGCAATCTGATGGGAGAAGTAGCCACAGGCTGATTGAACTAAGTGTGCTCAACAGGGTTTGTGCTGGACAGTGACTCAGTTGGAGAGTTGTGTGTGAGAGAAAGGAATACCTGAGACTGGGGCCAGATATGGCAGGCAAAGCACTGGGATTGGAGTTCAAAACCCAGCTCCATCACTGTGTCGAGTTTCTCATACAGCCTGGCAAGTTGTAGGTATTTATTAAATTATCTGTTGAATGAATGACTGAATAGACTATTCCCCATACTGGTAAACTGGGTCATTTTTCCCTTGTGCAAAATAGGATTGTAATGCCCATCTCTCAGGGTTGTGGTGAGGACTCCATGGGAAAATACATCTGGAAATATCCGACTAATCGCTGATAGCAGCACTCAGTAAAAGTCTGCTTGGGAGCAAGGTCCTTCGAGGTGTCAGGAAGGCATGGAGATGGGGATAAGTAGGACTGCAGGGGCCAAGGTGTTTGGGTGGGGTGGGGATGTAATTGCCAGGGGAAAGAGTTGCGAGCAGCCACATGGAGGAGCCAGCTGAAGGGAGAGGGCCAACCAGGCACATCTGGGACGTGCTAGGAACATGGCAGCTGGAGGACATGGCCACATGGCCCCTCTTCCCTGAGAACAGAAGGTATTGGCACTGATGCTCTTAAATGTGACCTTCCTCTGATGCCACCACTTCTAATATCCAGATCACCATGACCTCATTCACTTGGACACAGCCTCTTCTTTGAGTTTCCCTTACATCCCATGGTCAGTGAGCTCTCTAGAACTGGGGGTTCTACTCTCAGAAGAACTCTCCTAGGTCCTCTGCTGCCCCCCGTTCCATCACCAGGAATGCTCGCTGTCCTCCTGGCGTTTCCTGGTCTCCTTGCTCTCAAGTGCAGCCCGGTGTGATGTTCATCTTTGCTGGAGGCTGCCTTGGTCAAGCACTCCTGGGCTCACTCCTCTCCCCTTACCTGACCCGTCTTCTCCTCCTCATTGCGGCCTCCCGGGTGTTGTCCTGTGTGAATCCCACAGCCACACCTCGGCATACTGTGGGATTATTTTGTATGTTCCCATAACATGTAACACAGGCTTGGCACACCGTATGCTTCAATCAATATGCATGTTTTCAATGAAGGAATCAGTCGCCATCCACCCTGCCCACATCCCAGCAATGTTACTATTTTTCCTGATAAGAACACAGGCCTTGGAAAGCACATTATACATTGCAAAGTGATGTTACTTCTACAATCTCTTTTGCTCCCAAAACCAACTCCACAGAGAGTTAGAGAACTTCAGGAAAGTGATGTGATTTGCCCAAAGCCAACAGATATGAGGGTGGGATTGAAATCCCAGTTTCAGCCTCACAGGCACCATTTCTCCCACCACACTGGCTGCCTGCTGAGAAATTACAAACCTTGAGTCACAGCAGCCCCCAGCTCTACCCCTAACCACCCCTGTTGGCCTCTGCTTTGACGTAATAATCAGGGTCCCCATCAATTACCATCTTCCCCAAATTCTGAGGAAATGCCTGTCTCCCCATCAGAAGCCCTCAGTGGGACATCTCTCTTCCTCTGACAAGCTTGGCCACCCCGAAGGGCCCCCCTGTGGCTCCTGCTCCCTCTACACAATCAGTCTAGTCCCTTCCCCCCACTCTACTCTCTTCATCCTAAACTGTTGCCCTGAACTGTTCCCAGCTCCATGCATTTACTCCTTGTCTTAAAGGAAAAAAAAACCCCAACACTTCTCCCAAATCGAGTTTGCCATTAGACACCCTTAATAAGTAGCTCATTAAAGAAGAAAGGGATGGACATTCCGCTCTTTGGTGTACAAGACTGGAAAGGGCTTGGAGTTGGGAACTGAGAAACCTAGTGATGTCATTTGGATATTTGTCCCCACCCAAATCTCAGGTTGAGTAATCCCCAGTGTGGAGGTGGGGCCTGGTGGGAGGTGTTTGGTCATGGGGGCGGATCCCTCATGGTTTGGTGCTATCTTCATGATAGTGAGTGAGTTCTCGTGAGATATGGTTGTTTAAGAGTGTGGCACCTTCCTCCTACCCCGCTCCTGCTCTGCTATGTGAACTGCCTGCTCCCACTTCGCCCTCCGCCATGACTAAAAGGTCCCTGAGTTCTCCCCAGAAGCAGATTTCACCATGCTTCCTGTATAGCCTGAAGAACCATGAGCCAATTAAACCTCTTTTCTTAGAAATTACCCAGTCTCTGATATTTCTTTATAGCAATGCAAAAATGGCCTAACACACCTGGGTTTGGTGCCTGCTCTACAAGGACAGGTGAGGCTTGTCAAGAGACCCCCGGGGTCTCAGCTTCCTCATTGTAAAACCCATGGTCAGGATGATGTGCTTCCCAGGACGCTTTCTCTGCCACCCGCCAGGATGCTTTGGAGCAGAGGGTGGAGCCCAAGCGCACAGTCCTGGGTTTGAATTCGGTGCTGCTGCTCAGCAGCTGTGTGATCTGGGCGCACTCCCTACCCTGCTCTGCCTCACTCCTCAGCTGTAAACTGGAGACCACACTGGTCTTCACCCAGGGTCAGTGGGGGAGTGGCATTTAAATGGGGGAATGCAGGTGTCTAACCCAGTGCCTGGTGTCTTGGGAAAGCACCCTAAATACTTGCCATCGTTACTCCAGTGGAAGCCAGATTTGCATTGGACATCTTAGCGTATTCTTGGCTGACTCTCTTTCTCTGACATATAAATGTAGTGTTCTTGCAGGGACCCATTTTCATCCTCTATGTGTTATGAGGTGTGGGGAAGGCTGATAGCACAACAGCCAGTGTGAATCATCTTCCTGCCCATGGATGCCAGTTGGCAATGCTACCCCGGCCGCATGATGGAGAAATGGGAGCCAAAGCTGGGACGAGGTAGAGAGGAGGGAAGGAGCCCCAGTGCCTGCAGAAAGGGCAGAGGGTTGGAAGACTACTGTCAGCTAGCTCAGGCCACGCCAACTGACATATATGGAGTGTCCACTGCTGTGCGCACAGGCTCGTGTGCAGCATCATGCATGTGTGTGTGTGTGTGTGTGTGTGTGCATGTGTGTGAGTGTGTCTGTGTGTGTGTGTGTGTGTGTGTGTATGCAAGGGAGAGGGATATACTTATTGAAAACCAAAAACATTATTTCTGCCCCAAGGAGCTCACAATCCAATTGAGAAGCTCAGACAAGCAGCTAAAATTAATTCAATTCAGAGTATGGCACATGAAAAGGTAGGAACAAATGAAGTACAAATGAGGACATGCAAGCTGCAGGGCCTATGCAAGGTTTCCCCAAGGAGGAGTCAGCTCAGACGGAGCCTTGCAGGAGAGGAAGGATCGCACCGTTCATTCACTCACTCGTTCCATAAAAATGTATTGAGCACCTACTGCGTCTTAGGCCTGTGCCTCCTGGTGAGGCAATGGCAAAGAAAAACAGACACAGCTTTCGGGGAATGGAGTGGAGAAGAACATTTGGGACAAAAGAAGCAGGAAAAGCAGAGGTACAGAGGCAAGAAATGAAGGCAGAGCTGGCGGCAACAGCAGAGAAGGGGGCAGCCGGCAAGGCGGTTAGAGCTATGGCTGGGAGGATTCAAACGCCAAGCCAAGGGCTTGAACTCCACCCGGAGTGCGCAGCGCAAGGCCTGTGTGGAGAAACGGAGAAATGTGGGAAGAAGGAGGGGTTATGTGGCTAGAACAGGGACAGCAAGGCTGATGGCAGCAGCTACAGGGAGCACGAGGGAGAGCGCAGTAGGAGAACAGCACCCCAGGTCCCTCACTGTGCGTGCAGGCAGCAGAGGGTGGGCCTGGAGGGTCACAACAGGGGACAAAGTGGACCTGAGAAAGCAAGGATCCAAGGTCAGGACACAGGCGCCCTTAGACTCCCAGGGCCTGCCTCTCCCAGAGGTTGCCATGGGCTTCAGTCTCCTCAGACGAACCACCAGGCGGTTGTTTGAGAAGCAGGAATAAACGGCATGGGTTCAAGCACATGGCAGGTCCAGTACCAGGTCCTGCAGGTACAGACGTACTTGACCCTCATCCTTGGTGACTGGACAGAGTGGCTGGGGGGTTGAAGATGTCCTTCCAGAGAGGGAAGGGGAAGTTGCACGGTGGGCACAGCATTTCAGTCGTACCACATGAAAGACATGCTGGAGATGGGCTGCGCAGCAGCAAAGCGTCCTTGACACTGCCGAGCTGCGCATTAGAAATGGTCATCAAGGTGATTCTATGTCTATTTGAGTCATAATTTAAAATAAAATACAAATATTAAATAAGGGCAGATTTAAGAGGAGAGAGGAAAATGTCTCCACAGTTCCAGGTCCCTGTGACCAGGAGCACGGTGGGAGTCATTCAGAGAAACAGGAAAATCTAGAGGATTCCATTTGGGGATAGATGGAAAGCCAGGTTCCTTTGGACACATTAGGATTGAAGTGCCAGCTGGACTCTGTTGAAGATGTCCTCCCTGCCAAGAGCAATGTGAAACAGGAAGCTGGGAGGTGACACAAGGACAAGGATGAGCTGGAAGGTTACTTGGCCTCCCAGGCCTCACCAGAGCCACCAGCCGATGTGGCACAGCCTCATCCCCAGCTCCACCAACAGCATGCCTCAGCCTCCACCCACACTGCTTGGGTCTCCTGGCCCCACCACTGACATTCTTCCCTCTCCTCCCACCTCTTCTCTTCCCATAGCTTCTCCCTCCCGGTGACTTCACTGTGCCATGACCCTTCTCCCTGTCAGTTGGCCTCTCCCTCAAAATGCGCATCACATCTCACAGCCTCTCTCTCCATATCCTTCAACACCAGCTCAGCACTTGAGTCTCGGAGGCAACTTTGCCAGCAAATGAGAATGTACAAATTAAAATGTCATGTGATTCTATTCTTTTTTTAGCTCATTGCCCAAAATTTAAAAGTATGGCAATGGCTAGTGCTAAAGAGAGTGTAAGAAAATAGAAATCCTTGTATTTGGGAGTGGAAATTTAAACCTGCTATAACCATTTTGGATATTAATTTGGTAACATTTATTTAAAATGTTTTAAATGCATACTCTTTGACTTAGCAATCCCGCTTTTCAGTAACTGTCTTCAAGTTTGTAAATCTACATATCTAAGAATGTTTGCTGCGATGTACTGAATATTGCATCAATGGGGAGATTACGGAGTATGTCAGCAGACATTCGCTCAAAGCCTAGGAGCAGTCCCTGGTAGAGCTGCAGTTCTGGGCCTAAAGAGATTCTACACTGCAGACCAATATATAGAAGATAAGTGTGTGTTTGTCGGGGGTATGTGTGTAGACGTGTGTATATTTAGATGCCTCTTTAATAAAAGAATAAAATCAGGAAAATAACATAGTGACTTCAAGGGGACAAGATTTCTTAGGCCTGGGAAGGGGGAGGGGTAAGAATTTCATGTCTATGTATGTTTTTAAAAACTGGCATAACTGGGGGAGTAATTTTTCTTTTAGGTGTTTATGAGTATTTTTCATATAAAGTAAACTTAAAATCAAAATGAGGAAATATTCCTGATAGAGGGAATCTCTTTGGCGCAGTTCATTCTACTAGACCAGGCAATGACATAGGCTCCTGACAAGCCTACTGATTGGCTGTCGCAGCCATCGCTGGGTCATGTGATACCCCCCATCCAATCAGGGTGGGACAGGAGCGTATGGAACTAAACAAGCCCGAAAGTGGGCTGTGGTAAGGGCAGCTTCTCTTGGAAGGGTTTTTAGGAATGTAGACATCATCATGGAAATGCCTAGTTCTTTCCACCTCAGCCAAGGACATAAATGTGGGAAATGTCTACTTTTCAGGGACACATAGGCAAGAGAGGATTTGAGGGAGGTCAAAAGAGAACTAAAATAACACAATGCTGAGAGGGAAAGGAGCCAGTAGAGGGAAGAAATTAAATATGAAGAGAGATGAGCAAGTTATCTATTGAATAAGCATTTACCCAATGACCATTATTTCAGGTGTTGCTCTAGTGCTGGGGCTACAGCAGTCAACAAGGCAGGTGGGACCCTGACTTTACAGAGCTCATGTTCTGTGAGGTGGGAGGCACGGCCAAGGGCAGGCAGAGGGAGGGACAGGCATTAGTAAGAGTTGATTTAGTTGCAAATGACAAAAGACCCAACATAACAATAGCTTAAACAAGTTAGAATCTCATCTCTTTCTACCATAAAAGAAGTCCAGAAAGACGTGAGCCAGGGCTTTCAGGATCCTTATTGTCTGCGCCCCACTCTCCTGCACATGAGGCTTTCACCTCAGAGTCCAACATGGCCGCTTCAGTTCCAGCAATCACATTCATGTTCCAGCTGACAGGTAGGAGGAAAGGGGATAGAATGAGTGCGGCTCCTCCTTCCAAGCACGCTTCCACTTATATCCGATATGCCCGAGCTGAGTCATGTGGCCACACCTCAGGCCAGGGAGGCTGGGACATGCTGTCTTTTTCTGGGTGAACACATGCCTGGCTAAAATCCAGGGCTCTGCGACCAGGGAAGAAGGAGAGGATGGCTAGTAGGAGACACCGGGCTGTCTCACCACAGGAAGAAGTCAGAAAATAAGCAAAAGAAAGTGGCATAGAGTAGTAAGTGGTTTGATGAATAAACTCCAATGTGAAAGAAAGTAACATAAGATGCGGCTCCTCCAGATGGAGCAGGTGGTTGGGAACAGCCTCTCCACTGAGGTGAGATTTTAGCTGAGACCTGAACAACAAGAAGGAGCCAGCCACAGAAAGATCTGGAGGAAGAACGTTCCAGGCAGAAAAGAAGTAGTGTGGAAGCCCCGAGGCAGGAGCAAACCGGACTTAGGATTGAAAGGCCGTCACCGCTGTGCACAGGGAGGAGCAGCCACAAAGCCATGTCCTGGGGGGTCCAGGAAGGCAGCAGCATGGGTGGGGTTTATCAGTGCTCCTCCTTAAAGACATGCGTGCGTGTGTGTGTGTGTGTGTGCGTGTGCGTATGTGTGTGTGTGCGTGTGTGTAGGCAGCGACAGACAGAGGCCTCAGTCTCACTCAGGTGTGTTCATGTGTCCCAAACATTCCAGATATAGGGTACCAAATAGATGAACAGAGTAGAGAGTCAGGGACAGCACTGTCATCCACCTGTCATGACTATCATTGTAGTAAAGATTTCTGTGACTCGGACCTTTGTTCCCTCTCCCCACCAACACCCGCTGGAGCCCTGTGATACCTTTGCTGGGGGCTCTGGCCGTTGGGTGGTGGCGGCACTGCAGCATCTCCATGCAATCCTTGTGGGTTCTGATTACAGCCTTGCTGTGGCTCCTGGCCTTGTCCTCATGCTGTTTGAGGCTGGAAACTGGAACTTAGATGATTGTTCTCGTCCCAAGGCAGGTTGGCCAGAGATGGAGGCCATTAAGAAGTGCACAATCATTTCATTCAGGTTCAGGCGGTGTACAACTCCAAGAAAGCCAAATTATTTTGCAGCTACTATGTAATTTAATTCTCACAGCATCCTAGGAATTGAACAAATAGGTATTATTCCCACCGTACAGGTGGCAAAAAGAATTGAAACACAGGGAAAGTAATTGACTGACCTAGGGTTAAGAAGCAAGTTGACAGCATCACAGGCCTCACTTCCACTGTAAGTGCTTCACCTGCTCGGCCATGCAGCCTCCCAAGTGAGCTGCTCAGGTTGCTAAAGAAACAGCCAGGGGATCCCTACTGTCCCCTGCTGGGGTGACTGATGGTCCCAGTCTACCCCACACTGGGAGGTCTCCCAGGCAGGAGAGTCCTGGCAAACCACGACAGTCGGTCACCCTCTCTGGAACAGTCTGGGAACATAACATGCACTTACCTGAGGACCAGCTACTGAGCTGGGCCAAGGGAAGGTGGTCTCAAAGCCAGGTGAGGCTCTTTGCTTTATAACTTGCTGTGAAACCCGGACAGCTCAAGGGGAAAGAAAAGAAGGAGGCATGCACAATGCCTGGAGAGATCTTTGTCCAGAAAGGTGAGTTCAGAGAGCCTGCTGTCTGACTACGCTTCCCCTTCCCTGGGCGCAGATCCTCAAAAGTGTTAAGTGAACACTGCTGAGTTCACTTACAAATAAAGGGCTGAGCTCATGCCTGGGGTCAAGGGGGGCCTCTTGTAAAGTCCTTGTGATTAGAGTGAATGAAAGGCATAAAGGGAGATTACAGGAAGCTGCTGATCCCCGGAGATGAGAGAACATATCTGGCACGCTTTGTTGACAAGTAGACACTTGCAAATATTCCATTCCTCCTCATTTTCAATTCTCCTCTGAAATCGTGAGCAACACTGTGGGCTACATCTTTCCCTGTGATCTGATGGAGAAACAGAGGCAGAGATGAGCCACCAAAGAAAACAAGACTGCTCCCCTATCTTAGTCAGCTCTGAGTCAGTGTCTTCAGAAAAGCCCCCCAGGTGGGCACGATTTTTCCCACAAGGGCTGTGAGCACATCTGTTCTCTGGTCATTTTCTCTTCTCCACGTGGGCATCCCTGAAACTGGCCTTCCAGATTAGGAGCCAAGGTCATGGTCTGCCGGTGTGACATGCTCTGCTCTTTAGAACCTGAGGCGTGTCCATGGTGTGGAAAGGGTTAAGCATGCAGGCCGTGGGATTTCCAATTCCCACGGGAGAACAGCAGCATTCAAAGGACAATTCTGAGCAAGTGTGTTGTTTTGGGGCCATGCTGCAGTGTAGTTCCCAACCTAATTGGCCCAGGTTAAAGGCAGAGAGCAGAGGGAAAGCTGAAGGGTCTGGTTAACATCTTGGCTGGTGGGAAGCAAAATAAATCCGGTTACTTCGTTGGGTACATGAAATTTTAGCCAAAAGATTAAAGGATACGGGTATAAAGTAGAAACTGGTGATTTTCTTTCAATGATCTTTCAGAAAGTTACTCCAGGCCATGTGCTCCACTTTCATTGCTAACAAAAGGGGACTGTGCTTATATCCCTTCCAGTGGCTGTTTTTTTTTTCCATCTCCGCAGCGAACATTCTGCTCTCAGCTACACAGGTGCACAACACAGCACCGTGATATCTCATAAAACCAGCTACAGCCAAGGCACTCGCAGACACAATGGCTGAATTTGAGACACACATCAGTGTCCCTGCAGGAGGCGGGCTCGCTCAGGGGGATTGGTTAAGGGGCTCCCTCCTTCTGTGTTACTAGGTCATATGAAGCACTGGCCACGTGTCCTGACAACACTCCCTGCTAATATACCTGGGTAGTGTGCAAAAAGCAATCCCAAGACCTTGAATCAACTTTCACCATAGACAGTAATCTCATCAAGGCGTGAATCTGCCAGTATAGCAAGACTGCCATAGCAAGGGCTCTGGTAAATCTAGCTTTCATGGCAGGCACCTTTTTAGGTTAGGCAGGAAACACAGCAGACCAAATGTTTGCTTCGCCTGAGACTAGGTTTAGAATTTTATCATAAAGCCCAGAGCCCAAAAGGCATAACTGCTTTGTGTGTCTAGCGCAATAATGTCCTGCTAGGTTTTGGAGGCAGGGAAGCCCAGGTTCAGGTCCCAAGTTTCCTACTTTCTAGCTATGTGGCCTAGGGCGAGTCCTCTCTGGAACACAAGGATGAAGTTTCCCCAACTGTGCTGCTATGAGGACTGATGAGATGGCGTATGTACAATGCTTAACCTGCCATAAACACTTAAGAGAGCCACCAATAGTATTAGGTGTGGAAAGGAGAACTTTGTGTAGCAACTGAGTTTTTTCCAAGCAGTGTTTACAGAAATCACAAGAAGCCCAGATCAGAGTAAACTGAAGTGAAAAGGTCATTTCCAGACCCTCTGGGATTCCATCTCCTTTGGCATCCCCTCCCTTAATGAACTCACCCCCTCCCTTAATGAACTCACCCCTCCCTTAATGAACTCATCCCCTCCCTTAATGAACTCATCCCTCCCTTAATGAACTCACCCCCTCCCTTAATGAACTCAACCCCTCACCCCTCCCTTAATGAACTCACCCCTCCCTTAATGAACTCACCGCTCCCTCTTCAGTCCCTGCTCCCTGTGGCAGGGCGTTTTTAGCTGTGCATTGGCTGAGCAATTGATCTTCTAGAGCTGGCTGGGTCCACAGATCCTCAAAAGATGGGGGTCTGTTTCCTCACTCATTCTCCGTTCAGTGCCATTTCTGGATGAAAAGTACCACAGCAGCCTGGCAAGGAATGCTATCTGTGCCCATACCACAGAGGGCCATGCACAGAACCGGTGTGTTCTCCCAAGAACAGCAGGCAGCTGGGGCCTAGAAAGCTTCCTGGGAAAGCCCTGTCCGTGTTCCTCACTTGGAAGGAGGAAAGCGTAAGCAGAGGATGTGTGTGATGAATGGTTTATTTCATCAAGGAGCCATTAGAAACAATAATCAGAAGGTAAAAGAGGATGAAAAGAAACATGGCAGCTCCCTCTCTCCCTCTGGCCCAGTCCCTTCCGCTTGTGTCCAGGAAGCTGTGGGCGGTGATTTAACATGACTCACTTGGGGGCGTAGGCGCTATGAAGTTCAGTGGCTGGGTGCCAGGTGGTGCCAATGGCACTCTTCTTCTCACAGCCCGGTCTGAATGGACACCTCCCTCAAAGCCTTCCAGACCCAGGGTTACGGCCATCCCCAGAGACATGTTCCCGTGCTGCTGGGCACACTTGCAGAGGGGAGGGAAGGCCCTGTGTTCGCTGGTGCTGCTCGTCCTCTCACTTCCTACAGAGCATCATGTTGCAAACAAATGACCTTGGCACCACAGTTTTGCAAATTGTCCTTTCTTGGGCTTTACTTTTTGGTCTATGTAAGCAAAATGAACTGAAGTCAAGGTACAACTCCCAATAACCTGCTGTGGGACGAGGGGGCTTTTGTCATTTATGCAGTCTGATTAGTTACCCACGCCCAGAGCTACACTTTCTCGATGCTTCTCAGCTCTGACTCTCACAGGGCCGGAGAGAAATTTTTGTGCCTCCTAAATCATGTAGTTGGATACAAAACATTCCCTGGAGGCCTACCATTCTCAAATCCCCCTGCAGGGCTCTGTGGGGTGCAACATGAAACTCACTCTAACTCCCTACGTGGAGCACAGACAGACCCATCCTAACTCCAAAGCCAGACACAGGGGACAAAGGTACCAAAAAGATGCAAATACAAGATGCAAGGGGCAAGAATGGACGACTCTGGTCTTCCAATTTGCTGGACTATCTGTGCGGCTAGAACGGTGTCTTGTTCAGCATATATCAGCATCTTGCCCTTGCTCTGTCCTGCCTGGTCACAAAGGACATTCAGACAACACCAGCCTCATAAATGCTGCCTGGAGAAAAGCGTAGCTAGGTACGGAGGGTCAGAGCATTTCAGAAAAGAGAAACTGTTTCAGCCAATGCTCATGAGATTTACCAGGGAAGAGCAAACAAGTCTAGTGCAAGCCAGGGTTGGGGCAGTGGGAGGATGATTAGCAGAGATCAATCTAGACAGGAGGTCAAGGTTCTGTAGGTGGGGAAAGAGGGTGCTTATGTATTAAAACTTGCTTTCCAGCAGTTTGGAGATTTCTCAAAGAACTCAAAGTAGAACTACCATTCATCCCAGCAATCTCATTACTAGGTATATACTTAAAGGAAAACAAATTGTTCTATCAAAAAGACACCTGTACTCCTATGTTTATCGTAGCACTATTCACAATAGCAAAGACATGGAGTAAACCCAGGTGCCCATCAACGGTGAACTGGATAAAGAAAATTTAGTGCATATGCTACCATGGAATACTACACAGCTGTAAAGAGGAATGAAATCATGTCCTTTGCGACAACATGGATACAGCTGGAGGCCATTATGCTAAGTGAATTAATGCAGAAACAGAAAACTAAATATCACATGTTCTTACTTGTAAGTGGAAGCCAAACATTCGGCGCACACAGGCACAAAGATGGGAGCAATAAACACCAGGGATTCCACAAAGAGAGCAGGCAGAGGGAAGGGTTGAAAAACTACCTATCAGGTCCTCTGTGCACTACTTGTGAAACAGAATCATTAGAAGCCCAAACCTCAGCATCACACAATATACTTATGTAACAAACCTGCACATTGACCCCTGAACCTAAAATTAAAAAGAAAAAAGAATAAATAAATAAAACTGGCTTTCTAAATATGCTCTGGAAGAGCTGATGAAAGTGACATCTCTTAGGATGCAATTTGGAAAGAAATGACCTGCGCCTTCCCAAGGCTTCCTTTGTCCCACTCCCACGGCAGTGAGCATGTTTCAGATGCCATGAGTGGATCTGAAGCGCAGGGAGGCAGAAGCAGCCACCGTTTTCTGGAACCATCCAAGTGGCAGTCATGGGGGTCCATTTGTGGAAGAAAGGAAATGTTTCCAGGCAGATGTTTTATGGTGGATTCAAAGATTAAAGGTTTTGGCCAGGCATAGTGACTCATGCCTGTAATCCCAGCACTTAGGGAGGTCAAGGCGGGTGGATCACCTGAGGTCAGGAGTTCTAGACCAGCCTGGCCAACGTGGTGAAACCCTGTCTCTATTACAAAAATTAGCTGGGTGTGGTGGTGTGCGCCTGTAATCCCAGCTACTCAGGAGGCTGAGGCAGGAGAATCGCTTGAAGACAGAAGGCGGAGGTTGCAGTGAGCCAAGGTCGCGCCACTGCTCTCCAGCCTGGAAGACAGAGTGAGACCCTGTCTTGAAAAACAAAACAAAACCAAGATTACAGGTTTTGTAGCCAGATGGACCTGTCTTGAAGTCCAAACCTTGCAACTTTCTCCCCAGTGACCTTGAGCAAGATGCTTTCCTTGCTGAGCCTCGGTGTCCTCATTTACAACTCAGAGGAAGGAACTCCAATCTCATCTGGCTGTGGCGAGGGTGAAATGAAATCATAAGACTGAGCCTGGCACAGAATCGAAGGTGTTCAGTGACTGTGAGCTCTCCTTCCCCTTCTTTCTGTTTTAAACCTGTTTTCAGGCTGCATGCAATTAAAAGTTTACAATGTTCTAAAACTGATTTTCCAATTTAGGGGCAGTACATTGTAAGTCGCTGCTATTTTCCTAAAATGACATTCTTTAGATTGGAGTCTGTTGGATTTCTTTTCAATTGCATTAAATTCTACTTACTGCATTTCTAATAAGATACCAGCCTATCTGGGAAAAACATCTGATGGCTGATTCTGACTATTAAAGCTACTTGTGGGAATAATAACACCCGAGACCTCCATCCACACACCTCTCCCCATGGACTAAGAGGAGGAC
Source organism: Pongo pygmaeus (assembly GCF_028885625.2). Taxonomy (NCBI): domain Eukaryota; kingdom Metazoa; phylum Chordata; class Mammalia; order Primates; family Hominidae; genus Pongo; species Pongo pygmaeus. The sequence continues at coordinate 60,104,645 of NC_072379.2, read as the reverse complement.
ATTTGTTAACAAATGTGTCAGACACCTTTGAGTTTAATACCACTGTGCTCATTGCTTCCATTGGATGTGGCCTTATAGAATCTTCCACAGGGCATATTTTGGTTAAATTGTGATGGGACACAAAGGTGTGTAACTTGCATTGTAACAAAGAAAAGGTGACAAAGGTTTTAGAAATCTTTTTTTTTTTTTTTTTTTTTTTTTTTTTTTTTTTTTTGAGACAGGGTCTCCCTCTGTCGCCCAGGCTGGAGTACAGTGGCGTGATCATGGCTCACTGTAGCCTAGACCTCCAGGGCTCCAGCAATCCTCCTGCCTCAGTATCCCAAGTAGCTGAGACTACAGACATGGGTCACCACACTTGGGTAATTTTTAAAGTTTTTTGTAAAGATAAGGTCTTGCCGTGTTGCCCAGGCAGGTTTCAAACTCCTGACCTCTAAGTGATCCTCCCGCTTCAGCCTCCCCCAGGTGTGAGCCACTGCACCTGGCCAGAAACCGAGAACATTCTAGACAGGAGCTCCACCCATCACACTGTCAATCTCCCTCAGTCAGGTGAAAAGCCAGAGCACATACCAACCCAGAGAGAGGCACACGTATACAACTCCTAAAGAAGCGTCTGTTTTTCTTAACACGAAGAGTAAAAGATGCGTGCACTGGCCTGCCAGGGTGCAAGGAGGCCTTCCATGCTCTGGCCTCAGCCTGGACCAGGAGAGGTCGGTTGAGTCCTTGCGCTGTCACTTGGACAGTCAGAAATATTTAGTTGAGGACAATTCTATCTGAGAAATAGCAAATGTGATTTTTAACAACTAAGCAGCCCTTTGGGGAAACACGGCCGCTTATAGCCTTGTGGGAAGAAAGTTGTCACGTGGCCTCTAAAACTGATTTTTAAAAAAACACCTAAACTGGCCAGGCATGGTGACTCACGCCTGTAATCCTAGCACTTTGGGAGGCCGAGGCGGATGGATCACGAGGTCAGGAGATCGAGATAATCCTGGTTAACATGGTGAAAACCCATCTCTACTAAAAATACAAAAAATTAGCTGGGCATGGTGGCAGGCACTTGTAGTCCCAGTTACTTGGGAGGCTGAGGCAAGAGAATCGCTTGAACCCAGGAGGTGGAGGTTGCAGTGAGCCGAGATCCTGCCACTGCACTCCAGCCTGGGTGACAGAGTGAGACTCTATCTCAAAAAACAAACAAACAAACAAAAAGCACATAACCTCCACAGGCACTTGAGGGCCTCCATCTACCAGAGGCCATGGCTGTCTTTGCAGGCAGAGAGTGGGGAAGCAGAGTGGCCACATTCATGTTCTTCTCCCCAAAGTTGGCTCTCTGCTGGCCAGGAGACCGCGGCGCATCCTGGCAGGAACAGCTGAGACTCCCCAAACACCAGGAACCTCCAGCTGATGTTTCCAGGATTTGCAAGCAAATATCCCCTTCTCTTTCCAAATTCAACCCCACCCGCAGCCCCTGCAGCAAGCCAGCCAGGGCTTGAGATAGGACCTGGGCACAGAGGAGGTGAATGTGGAGGAAAGGAAACCCTGCATGCTTGGACGAAAGTCTTTGTTTGGGAAAAAGACAAAAATGAAAAACAGCATCTGTGAGTGATGCTGGCTCGGGAGCAGCATCGACCCTCCCGTGTATACAGACTCAGGAGCTCTGAACGCACAGACACAGGGAGGTGGAAGGTGGCGCCCCATGAAGGGCAAATGCCGGGCGCTCTCCAACAGGCCAGATGACTTTCGCTGAAAGGAGGTGCCCTCCGCTGAGAGGGTGACAGGCTTCGGCCGGCGAAGAGCTTGTAAATGTCTCTACAACACAGAAACAGCTCAGGTGGTTGCGGCTTGGCTGGCCATGGGAAGTTTCTGGATGTCTGCCTGCGCGTCCCACACATAATTCTGCATGTGTGTGGACAGTGAATGCTAAAGTCCCCCTTTTATGGGCAAGATCCAAAGAAATGCTTAGAAGTACAGTAGAAAGGCATGGATACCTTGCCATTTTACTTAGAAACTAGCAGAATTTAAGAATGGCCAAATTTAACTAACTGCAGAGCAGGCTGACTTAAGTCGTGGGCTTAAATGGAAAGAACTGGGGTGTCGAGTCAGGTACCCTGACACCTCCCATGGTAGGGAGTGGGTTTGGGCACGCTGCTCTACCTCCCTGGACATCAGTGTCCTCATCTGGGCAATATGAGTCCTAACACCTCTTATCACAGGGCGCCTGCAGCAGTGACTCCCATTGGTGCTGCCTGGGAATCCTAACACCTGGGATCTTCGGAAAATCCTGAGGCCTGTCTTCCACCACCAGACATTCCACTTCATTGTCTGGAGTGTGGCCCAGACAGTAAGATTTTTAAGGTGTCCCTGGGTGATTCCAACATGCAGCAAAGTTTGCTAGCCATTGGCCTAGAAAGTAGAATGCACTCAACAAATGTTTGTTCTCTTCAGGACCAGCTACAATTTGTGGGACCCCTTATTTACAAAGTTTTCAGAACTTTAGGTGGCGAAAGCAGCACATTAATCCAGCTCTGGGCATTCTGGGCGCAGGCTGCACGGGATGGCTTGGCTCAAGTGTCCATGACGCCAGTCTGCGTTTTTCTCCCTTCCTCCCCTTTCTAGCAGAGCAATGCCTCACATTAACTTTTTTAAAAAAATTTAATTTAATTTTACATTTTTTGAAACAGAGTCTCACTCTATCACACCGGCTTAAGTGCAGTGGTGCGATCTCAGCTCACTGCAACCTCTGCCTCCTGGGTACAAGCGATTCTCCTGCCTCAGCTTCCTGAGTAGCTGGGACTGCAGGTATGCGCCACCACACACAGCTAAATTTTTTTGTATTTTTTGTAGAGACGGGGTTACACCATGTTGGCCAGGCTGGTTTCAAACTCTTGACCTCAAGTGATCCACCTACCTTGGCCTTCCCAAAGTGCTGGAATTACAGGCATGAGCCACCGAGCCCGGCCAACTTTTAAAGAAAAGAAATCACACAATGGACAAAGAGAACAAGAAATAAGGCGATCCAAAGTAGCTCTGGAGGGGTGTCATGCTAGCTGGGGCTGCAGCAATGTTTCCTCAAGAAGCCTGGGACTTCCGCAGGGGAACATGCCTTGGGTCGTGAGGCTCTGGGGTGGTGCTGAGAGGCCTTCTATAGGCTGGGTGCAGAACTCCTCTCGCCCCCATGCCAATTCATACATCTGCATGTGGACATGTGTGACATACATGCCATAGCTCCAGAGCTGGGAAAAGTGTTACAAGTGGGAGACAGTTTCAGGTCTTACAGGAAAGGCCATGCAGCTATGAAAATTCACCTTGCAGCCAGGAAGAATGGAACACACTCATCTCTAGAGAGAAGCTTTGTGGAGCCAGGAGAAAATGATGACCCACAGGGCTCAGCCCATTGGCCCAGGCCCTGTGGGAAGGCTTCACCATTTCAGGGCGGGTGCGGGTGGGTCTGATGCTAGTTTCTCCTTTTCAGCCTTATCAATGGGACTCCAGGACTCCTCTAGGGATGCTTGATCCTTTAATGCTGCTTTGCTGGAACAAGGGAGAGGTATAGTGAGGAGGGGACAGAGGAGGAAAGGAAGGCTGGTGCGTGCCTGTGATCCCCTCTTAGAAAAACAGCCCTGGGTCTTGTGGCCAGTGCCTCCCCTGCCCCCAAGCAGCTGTGATTTAGTGGAGGGGCCTTGAAGCAACAAGTCACAGGCTCTGTAAAAGCATCAGAAGTGGGAGAATCTAGCACAGAATTGACGACTGTCTGGTCCTCACCCCACTGTCTGGTCTTGGTCCTTAGGTTCACAGAGAGGGCTCAGTGACTGCGGCTCCATAAACAGAAACCCAGAGAATCTGGGTCTGGGCTTGGCTGTCGGCTTGAGCCTGACCCTGGGCTGTCAGCTGCAGTTAGAGGAAACCATATGAGAAGAACTGGTTAACAAAAAAATCAGGGACAATCACAAATCAGGGGATTCTTCTAGTTTTGAAAAGGGAAGAGCAAAGTGCTTGGCTCTGAGAAGACACTGTGGACATTTTACCCACCCCTGAGCTCTGGGCTTGGTCGCTGCGGGATTCCACCCTCCTGGGGGTCTGGCTTCATCTCCAGTCCCGACCTCCTTGAGATCTGGGAGACAGTGGAGCTAACCTTTATGCAGCCCTCACCCCTGCCCCCAGCACTGCGCTCAGCCCTTCACTAGCTCCATGGGGATGTTGACTCCTCTGAGGGTCACTTTCCACCTTTGTAAAATGGGGATCATTATGGAATGTTTGCATGGATTAAATGAGACCATGTGCCTGTCCCAGTGCCTTCTGGAACCACAGGAAAGAGCTCAGTCGTCGTTAGCCCTTTAGGCGTCTGCCTGTGTCATCCTCAGACACCAATGAGGCGAGGATTGTTATTCTTCCCCTCGGAAGATGAGAACACTTATAGCTTTAGAGAGGTCAAATAACTGAAGTCAGTTAGTGGAAGCTCCAAGACCAAATTCTAGGTCTGTCTGAGCGTTGGAAGCACCATGGAGTCTCTGCACTGGCCCAAGGGAGAAGGAAGGTGGAATAGAAGGAAAGGAAGCAATGTCTCAAGGGATCAGCTCATGCATCAGAAAACACACAAACAAAAAGCAGAATCTCGCTCTCCACAGCAGGTGGAGACCGCAGTGAGGAGATGGTGTGGGCACGGCTAGTTCAAGAAGCTGCCTTCATGGGCATCCCAGGATGGGCCCGGTCTCCAATGCCAGAGCTGAGCTGGCAGCTGGCACGACCCCTCCAGTTCTAATGAAGGCAGGCCCTGAAGCCGGGGGGAGAGGAGCAGAAAGGCTCCATGCAGGGCTCTCCACCCCCAGGCCAGGGAGGGAGGGAGGCACTCGCTCCTCCAGACATCGCACTAAACCCACTGCCAGCAGCCAGGGTGGCGGCCACTGCCGAAGGGGCCGGGCTGCAGCACGTTGGCTGGGAGAGTGATGGAGTGGCCTTCAATTGTTTGTCCTTTGAAACCTGGGAAGTGTTGGCAACAAAATGAGACTAGAGAGGCTGCTGGCAGGGACATGACGGGCTGGAGTAGAAGCTTCCACCTCCTAAATGGTTAAATGGCTGGTCTGCCAAGGCCACCAAGCAAAGTGGTACTTCACCATGGGGCAGATTAAAATATGCATTTTCTCCTAATTGAGCATAGTGAAATCAGCCGGCGGTCCTGTCACAAGTTCAGGAATGAATTGTCACAGCACGACACACACGACTCGACAGAGCATCTATTATATGGGGGAAAAGAGCCATATAAACTTCCTTCCTGCTGGAATTTCAACTAATTTGTTGTCCAGTGGGCTGGGATGTGGAAGCTTGGAGAAGGCTATGGGAAATGGTCACCCGTCCATCCCGATTTCCCCAACAGCATCAGATGATCCAGTCGTGGCATCTTGTGCTTATAACGTACCATGGCAAGGTCTGGTTGCCAAATTGGCAAGAGAGCTAAAGGCTCTTGTATGTGATTACCCTTGTGGGTTGTGTAAATCTGTGTTTTGTATCCAGTGTGGTTGTAGGGCATATGCATTTGAGGCAAATTCTATTTTTCCCACTGCCTTCCATTATAAAATTAGAAGTGTGTTCTTAGAAGAAAACCGAAAATCTCATGACAGTCTACCCTATTCAAGACCCTGAGAGCCAGCAAGGGCAGAGGGCAAGGTAAAAGCCTATGTGTCTCACACAGATTTCTGGGGGATGCTGACATACTCGGCCATGAAAGCTGCCACCACAAGAACAGGAGAAGCTCCTCCTGCTCAGGTGCCCTGTGGCTGAAGCCATCTGTTAGGAGGCTTCTGTTATCCACTGGAGCATCTGTTGTAAGGTGGGCTTCCTGCTAAGTCGACATCAAGCCTCTGCAACAGACAGAACCTGTGTTCTCCTTTTTTTTTTTTTTTTTTTTTTTTGAGATGGAGTCTCTCTCTGTCGCCAGGCTGGAGTGCAGTGATGCGATCTTGGCTCACTACGACCTCCACCTCCCAGTTCAAGCAATTCTCCTGCCTCAGCCTCCTGAGTAGCTGGCACTACAGGTGTGTGCCACCACACCCAGCTCATTTTTGTATTTTTAGTAGAGACGGGGTTTCACCATGTTGGCCAGGACGGTCTCGATCTCTTGACAGCATGATCCACCTGCCTCAGCCTCCCAAAGTGCTGGGATTACAGGCATGAGCCGACGCGCCCGGCCTGTGTTCTCCGTTTTTAATGTCACAGTGCTTGACATTTTTGAACACATCTGTAATATTTTTCTGTTTTCAATATTTATTTTAAACTGTTTACAGACACTTTACCATCTTAAGTCCCCTCAATTTCTCTCTTTGACCAAGGCATCCATTTGAATGAATACTCCTATGCAACACAGGGTCATTGTGGCCCAATGCTGATCTCAAATGAGTAGCAGATGCTCACATGGTTGGCACCCTTTGAGGTCATAGCCAACCAAAACCCACAACTCTTTTTCACATGAACCACTGGGATTGTGTTTGTGTAGTTTACTCTATGAACCTAAATGCAGGACTTTGCATTTACTTTTATTAGTTTCCTCATCATGGTTTCAGCTGTGTGTCAGCCTATTGAGAACATTTTGAATCCTGATTGTGTCATCTGTAAAGGAGCTGCTTCTCCTAGATAACAGATGTACTATGTCTACAAACTTGATAAGCATGTCTTCTCTGTACTCAACTAAATCAACAATAAAAATACTCAACAGAGCCAAGCACAAGCCCCACATAGCCTCTAGAAGCTTCTTCCATTTCTCAGAACTCTCTCCTAAGTTACCAAGTCAGCCATCTGCCTGAATTTTTGTGGGAGGGACCATGCCAAGCATATGGTGGGCACCTAACAAATAGTGGAATAAATTCAAAGAAGGAAATTTGAGTTCTGCTTATTTTTTAATTAAAAGATATAACCACAGTTTAGGTAAGACTTAGGTGTGATTACAGGTAACCATATAGAAATACGTCTAGGGTCCTGATGAATGCATGGCATGTAAGATGTGGCCCATATATGAAAACTCAAATGCACTTTTCACTGAAGATGTAGTTGACGATAATGACCTCTTTGGTTTTAAGAAATGATTATAGATGAAAATAGAAGATGAATTAGCCTTAATGAACATATTTACTTGTTATTCTTCCCTGCTGGTGACATTAGCTGTGTTCTACCTTTGGTAGCAATGCACACATTGTTACATTTGGGGTCCTGGAGAGTAGATTGCTGAAAGAGCCCACCATGCCACTCTGGGTCCTCATTCCAGAAGGCTACTGTCAGCTTTCTGGATTCTGCTGCCTTCCACTGTGAAGAGCTGGGCACCCGGGCTGCCTGAAGCCAGTGGGCCGGGGGAAGCCAGCAGCTAGGGCCGCGGGCCAGGGAGTCTCTCCTTGAGCATTTCCTCCCCCACAGGACTCAGTGTGAGGTGCTGCCATGCCGGTCATCTCACCCGTGTCCACTGGGACATGAATCCTAATGTTACTTGATTTCTAGATATATTTTCTTTGCCCCCCTTCTAAGCGGCAGTAAATGCCACTTTCATACTGGGAGACCGATCATAGTAACAGTAACAATAACAGCTGCCATGCATTGGCTGTTTGGAGTGTGTGTGTGTGTTATGTCATGGCTTCCTTGCAGAAACCCTGTAATGGAGGCCGTGCTGTTATACCGCTTATGAATAGGGGAAGGAAGCTGAGGGAAGGGGTCACTTGCCTAAATCATGAAGCTGAGAAGTGCCTGCTGACTCCACAGTGCCTGCTGGTTGATTTTCCTGCTTTCTCATTTTACACTGGACATGGTTTGGTTAAATTTAATTGCACAAATAACTTCTGGATTCTCATCACATATCAGGCACTGTGTTAAACGTCACAGATGTTTCAAGTCAAAAGGCAAAACTCCTACCTGCATGGATCTTAACAACCCATGGAACTAGGTTTTGCCGTGGCAACAACCGCAAACCCTCAATGACTTAAAACAGCTAAAATGTGTCTCTCATCCATGCTACATGTGCGTTCTATCTGAGAGGAGCGGGAAGGTGATCTGAGAGGAGCGGGAAGGTGATCTGAGAGGAGCGGGAAGGTGATCTGGAGCGGAGTCCAGGTGGGCACAGAAAAACAGGGAGGATGGCTGGGCTGAGCCCGCGCAGAGAAAACTGCTCCCAATTTCATGGTCTTTGGGAGGTGCTGGAGGTGGCAGCTGTGACATGATCAGAAGTGCACTTAGGGAGTTTCTTCAGACAGTGGCTCGGACTGGAGTTGGAGGTTGTGGCTGCAGGGGCAGCGGGGAGGCTGTCACAGTATCTCGGGTGGGAGAGGAGGGCCTAGGTTGGGGTGCTGATGAGGATGGAAAGTAGGGGAAGGGTCTGAGACATGATGAGGAAAGAAAACCCACAGAACCCCAGAATCAGAGATGCTAGAATGTTAGATAACTTAAAGTTATTGGGGCATGTGGGTGAAGGAAAGAAAATGCCCCGATTCCAAGCCTACACGAAGTACTTGGATGACATCGATGATTCTCTCTGAGAAGCCATGAGTGACATCCCCAGCAGGGTCAAGCCAAGTCTCACTTTGGTAGATGACAACAGGCTCCTGGTCCCAAAGATGTCCTATTCGGGCAAGAGCTTTCTGCCAAACCTATCAAATAGTTTCCTCTCCAAGGAGCATTTGAGTTAATTCACTATTTATTTACTACATGTGCTGTAGAATATGTGTGGTAACACTGAGACATTGACACTGCCCATGAAAAATTCTTTTACAACCTATACTTTCTTCAGGCCTCTTAGCATAGGGGCCTGAAGCTGATAAAAATATGCTTCCTGTATGCCTTGGACTTAGAAACATACTTATTTTTAAAAATATATTCTTAGAGACTTTAAGGAGCTACAACATGTTGGCAAGTTTATTCTATGTGCATGAGCAAGAATTCAATTCAGGAAACTTGCGATAGGTAATAGAGTGTTCTGCAGCGTCTGTACCATGTTATACACTGGTCACCATCATGAAGTCCAAGGTCTAATTAACCCTTCCTACATGTAACTAAAATCAAAATCCACCAGAGCTAAGGTTATTTTAATTTTTATATGGCATGCACACATCAGAGAAGCTCAGCAAATACCTGCATCTAATCTGCCTGCATAGCAGGTGTATCTATAAATGTTTAGGATCTGCTTTTTTTTAAATATATATATTTTTTATTATACTTTAAGTTGTAGGGTACATGTGCACAACATGCAGGTTTGTTACATATGTATACATGTGCCATGTTTGTCTGCTGCACCCATTAACTCGTCATTTACATTACGTATATCCCCTAATGCTATTCCTCCCCCCTCCCCCTACCCCACAACAGGCCCTGGTGTGTGATGTTCCCCTTCCTGTGTCCAAGTGTTCTCATTGTTCAGTTCCCACCTATGAGTGAGAACATGCGGTGTTTGGTTTTTTGTCCTTGCGATAGTTTGCTGAGAATGATGGTTTCCAGCTTCATCCATGTCCCTACAAAGGACATGAACTCATCCTTTTTTATGGCTGCATAGTATTCCATGGTGTATATGTGCCACATTTTCTTAATCCAGGCTATCATTGTTGGACATTTGGGTTGGTTCCAAGTCTTTGTTATTGTGAATGGTGCCGCAATAAACACACGTGTGCATGTGTCTTTACAGCAGCATGATTTATAATCCTTTGGGTATATACCCAGTAATGGGATGGCTGGGTCAAATGGTATTTGATCTAGTTCTAGATCCCTGAAGAATCGCCACACTGTCTTCCACAATGGTTGAACTAGTTTACAGTCCCACCAACAGTGTAAAAGTGTTCCTATTTCTCCACATAGGATCTGCTTTTCATTGAATATAAAGGTTCTGTTAGTTATATGCATCAGTAAACATATTTTAATGCTTTTATATTGTTTATCTTATTGTTAGATAAAGAATTTCAGAGAGTTTAGTAAACAGGAGAATGCTAGAGTTATGCATCAGCTTTCTCTTGGGATTTTTTTTCTTTTTTACATATTGCAAACAAGCATATTGATCCTCTACCTAAGGAAGTGGTTCTTGGAACTCAAGCCACAGGCGCCATATAAGGTCTTGCTTCTCAGGGTGTGGTCCATGAACCAACAGCATCAGCATGCCCCGGAGCTTGTTAGGAATGCAGAATTTTGGGCCCAACCTCAGACCTACTGCAGCAGTGGGTCATGACACAGTGGACTTTGGGGACTCTGGAGGAAAGGCTGGGAAGGGGGTGAGGGATAAAAGACTACAAATTGGGTTCAGTGTATACTGCTTGGGTGATGGGTGCATCAAAATCTCACAATCGCCACTAAAGAACTTACTCATGTAACCACACACCACTTGTCGCCCAAAAACCTATGGAAATAAAGAAAAAAGAACTAATGTGTTCATGAGGATTACTAACCCCAGTGTCAAATGGAACACGTTAATTGCATGTGACTAAACTAATAGAGGACTTAAAAATAAAGAACAAAACCAAGAAAAGAAAGAGTTCAAAGTGAGAGAACATTTCTCCAGTTCACAACCAAATTCAATCTTTGTTAAGAAATCTGTTTTTCATTTTAAAGAATGAAACAATTCCTTTGGTCTCCCTAGAACTGTATCATTATTAATTCTTCTTTTTTGGAACAAGTTACAACTGTCTGCTATCCCCCACGGCCAGACAGACTCTCCCACGTCTGAGTTTCCATGTTTGTGCATCGTCTTCTCTCCCTTGTACTACTGTCTCATACTATTCCTTTCCGAAGGCAAGGACCATGCCTTCTTGACTTCTGTGTCACCAACAGCTCAGGCTCCGGTGATGGGCAGTTCATTCATTTTTAGAAAAAATCACAGCCAAGGGGAGAGTGACTGATAAATAAAGGAGGAAGAAAATGGGACATTTCATACTCATATTTGAAAAAACAAAAAACAAGATCTGCCTGCCTGCAGGTAATTTGTGTGTACACTGAAGTCTGGGAGACATTGACAAAAGGGACCCATACAGAAAGCACACTAAAGAAAGTTATGTGACAATAGGACCTGCAACAAGCCAGAAGCTCATCTGAACTTCTGGGTCTCTTGAAATTCAAGAGCTTTCCACTGCCTCATATCATTATTGCTTTGCTCTCTTTCCACCTGGCATTTCTTTGACGAAGTTGTCACTATCTGATATCTTTTCTCCTGGCATATCAGGAAGATGCGATTCTTCCCGGAAGATTGACGTAATTTTTTCTATGCATGCCCATTTTGTCTCTTTAGTTTCCTTGGAAGATCTTGGAAAGCAAGGACCCTTCAGTCTTTCTAGACTAGTTTTCTAAACTAGTAGACCATTCTACTGTCCCATTTAGAATCTTCTACTTTTAAACGGTTAGAGATGATCCAGTTTGCATAGCATTTCTCAGCCTTTTGAAATTCATGACTTATTTTGAAAAAAGAAAAGAAAGATCTCATGTCCTATTGTTCAGTGAAAAAAAGCAAAATCCAAAACAGTATTTACAGCATGCTACTCTTCATGTAATAAAGAAGGGGAAATAAGAAAATACCCAGCTATCTGCTCCCTTGTATGAAGAAATATAGGTGACTGGGCACAGGGTTCACGCCTGAAATTTCAACAGTTTTGGAGGCCAAGGTGGGCAGATCACTTGAGTCCAGGAGTTCAGGACCAGCCTAGGCAACAGAGTGAGACCCACTCTATTAAAAAAAAATTTAGCTGGGCATGGGCATGGTGGTGCATGCCTGTAGTCCCAGCTACTCGGGAGGCTGAGGTAGGAGGATCACTTGAGCCCAGGAGGTTGAGGCCGCAGCAAGCCAAGATCCCACCATTGCATTCCAGCCTGGTAACAGAGTGAGACTCCGTCTCAAAAAAAAAAGGAAGAAAAAGAAAAGAAAAGAAAAACAAATACAGGAACATAAACCAGAAACTAAAGATGTTGGCTACATACAGGGGGTGGGTGGGAAAGGGGAGGGTTGAGGAGGGAAGGATCCTTCTCTGTATACAGCTTTTTCTACAGATCTGACGCTTTGACCATAGTAATTATTTACATAACACCCAAACTAAACAAATAATTCAAAGCAACTGGGATGTGGAGGGAACCCAAAATGGAATATAATAAACACTAGCAAAGGAGTCTAACTCTATTGCAAATAAATAAGGTAACCACATTCAAGGAACAGGGAAGAAAATAACTAATCTAAACCACTGTGGAAAACAGTATTCCACTGGATGCTGAAAAGCTAAGGGCATGGAACTATGCATAAACGCTGTGATCAGTTAGTAAAAGCATTTCTCATGGCAGTATGAGCTAGCCGTTCAAAACTACTTTATGTAGATACAGTTGACCCTTGAACAATGCAAGTTTGAACTGCGAGGGTCCACTTATACATTGGCTTTTTTCAACCAGGAGTGGTTTACGGTATTCGAGGGATTTGAAACCTGCAGAGGCAGAGGGCAGACTTTTCCTCTACTCACGTTGCCCAGGTCTGACTTCGGAACTTGAGTATGCACGAATTTTGGCATGGGTGAGGGGGTCCTGGAACCAAATCCCTGTGTATACCAAGGGACAACGGTAGTGGAATTGAACAAATAAGTAAATATATTGTATATAATGAGAGCCAGGGTTTTCACTGTTGGAGAAAGATGTCACAAATAAGAGAAGAAACAAGTATAAAATGATTCCTGTGGTATAGCTTGGAATCATGGGTATCACTATGAACTCATGATCTTTAAAGAGGGCGGGAGAGAAGAAGACCGAGGTAGATGGGTATGTTTGTGCAGGTTAGCATGCACACATATATACCTAGCCCTTTCTTTTGAGGGCTTAAAAGCAATACCATTCCAATAACAATGGACCCATCTACAACATAGATCTTGGTCTCTCCACATCATTCTCCTGTAAAAGGAACCAGGAATTGTGAAGAAGTGGCTGATTCCTAAGCCAGGACATGGAAAACACAAGGTCAGTCTGAAACATCTTGTGGCTCCAGAAAATAAGAAAATGCTCAAAAGAAAGATGAGAGTCTGTCAAAAGAGCACGGGAACCAACCTGAAAGAGCGAAAAGCTGAGACGATCTGAGCAGCAAGATAAAGATAGCGTTACATTTTAAGCTAGACTAAAAACATCTACAAATACAATAATTAAACATCCACACTAATATGAATGAACAAACAAAAACCACATAAATAATGAAGGAGAAAAGACAGCGCTTCTACACAGTGGAACTCCAATGAATACATGTAGAAGGGAAGAGGAAAGGACTCCACAGAGTGAGCACTGCAGACAAGATCCGCTGAGTGATGCTAGCACCGGTGGAGGTGGAAAGCTGGAGGACAAACAGGCCATACCTAGTCCCAAAATGTCAGCCTAGATACTTATCCACTGCAAAGGGAAAGATAATAACTTGACAGTGAGAAACCCGGCAGACACCACCTTAATCAGGTGACCAAGATCAATGTCACCAGTTATAAGATGTGGCTCTCATGAACCCCTTGAATGATGCACTGAGGAAGATGTGCCATGATTTTTGTGGTATTCTCACCAAAAACGCATAACCTTACTCCACTCATGAGAATGCACAAACAAACCCAAACTGAGGGACATTCTCCTGTGGAACCGATCCATATTCTTCCAAAGTGTCAGGGTCGTGAAAGTAAAGGACAGACCACGGAACTGTTACCCAGCGGAGGAGAAGAAGGAGAAATACAGCTAAATGCAATTTAGGATCTTAGATTAGATCCTGAGCAGAAAAAAAGGACATTAGTGGAAAAAAATTGTGAGTTTCAAATAGGACTGTAGTTCAGTTAGTTACATTGTACCGATGATAATTTCCAGTTCTTAATAGTTGTACTATGGTCATATAAGATGGTGATATCAGGGGAAATGATAGAAGAGATATAAGGAAAGTATATATTACTTTTGCCACTTTTCTGTAAGTCTAAAATTAGTTCAAAACAAAAATTTATTTAAAAAAAATCCTATGTCCTTTCTTTTAACATTAGATGAAATATATTGATTGAAGTAAATAAAAAAGGACCAAGCATGGCTTTGTTTTCAAGTTATTTATGTATGCAGATTTCAGCCTTCTGGGGGAGCTTTCCTGCCACTGAGTATCACAGATTGTTCCAACACTCACTTTCATCATTTCCTTCATGAGGAAAGAGGCCCACGAAGGTTAAATGACTCCACAAAGTCACTTGGAGACAAAATCAGCAGTAGGATCTCGGTTTCCAGCCCAGTGCAATTTCTGCTCTATCCCACTGACCTCATTGTTGAGGTAGGCGGTAATGTAAAGGGAAGAGTTACCCCTTATGGGATGTTTCTTTCCATCAGCCTTTAGAGGATCAGGTTTATTTGCTGGTGGTAGACTGACAGCCCAACTACTTGATAGAAACCCTACATTGATGTCAGAATGCTGGACACCACAAAGCTCTGGGAAGCATCTTATAATAATGGCTCAACCATTTCCTCTTCAAATGTACAGCTTAATCACATAAGTTCCTGATACGGTTTGGCTGTGTCCCCACCCAAATCACATGTTGAATTGTAGTTCCCATTATCCCTACGTGTCCTGGGAGGGACCTGGAGGGAGGTAGTTGAATCATGGGGGCGGTTACCCCCATGCTGTTCTTGTGATAGCAAGTGAGTTCTCACGAGATCTGATGGTTTTATAGAGGCTTTCCCCTCCTTCCCTCTGCACTTCTCGCTGCTGCCACGTCGCAAAGGATGTGTTTGCTTCTCCTTCCGCCATGATTATAAGTTTCCTGAGGGCTTCCCAGCCCTGCGGAACTGTGAGTCAATTAAATCTTTTTCTTTATAAATTACCCAATCTTAGGTATGTCCTTATAGCAGTGTGAGAACCGACTAGTACAGTTCCTTAGGAAGCCCCCGCTGGGTATGGATGGGGAGTGAAGCAAGGTGGGCCCAGAAGCTGCCACTGGCTGAGAGACAATGAAGAAAGTGTGTAGAATCTCCACCATCACCAAAGGAAGAGAGCTTGGCAGGAAAGTTACTTCCATGAATGGATGAGTTGAAGTGAACAGGGTCTTGGGCAAAACTGAAGGGTAGTTAGTCAGGTTTGTCTCTGGTGGGCTTTCAGCTCCACTCCCTGCATCCCATTCCCACCTCCTGATGGTCCCCTCATAGGCCCAGTGCTCGCACCTGTCCTTGGAGCATAGGTGGGGACCCTCCAGCCAGGGTCCTTCCTTCACAGGGAGTCAGAGCCCTCTGCTCCGCAATTGCCCTGCCCCAGGTCAGCCATCTATCAAAAGCCCCACTATCCCCTAAAGACCCACCCTCAAGCAGCAGATGTGCATCAAGGGAGCCACAAATGTCATTCCTGTGACCCCGAAGCAGTCTAGTGTGTTACCTCTCTCAGGGCTGCTATGGGCTGAATTGCATTTCCCCAAAATTTCTATGCTGCTTCCCTAACCCCCAGCGCCTCAGAATCTAACTCTGGATAGGACCTGTGAATAAGTGATTAAGTTAAAATGGGGTCCTGTGGATGGGCCCTAACCCAATCTGACTGGTGTCCTTTTAAGAAGAGGAAGAGACACCAGACATGTGCACACTCAGAGACAAGGCACGTGAGGACACAGAGACAAGGCAGCCACCTACAAGCCAGGGAGAGGGGCCTCGGGGAAGCCAACCCTGCCTACGCCTTGATCTTGGACTTCCAGCCTCCAGAACTGTAAGACAATAAATGCCTGTTGTTGAAGCCCCTGGTCCGTGGTATTTTGTTATGGCAGCCCTAGCAAATGGATACAGGGGTATTTGGAAATGTAACTGAGAGAGTTCCTAGGAAATTGAATCACTGCCTTGATTCAGAGAAATTAATGGAGGAGTTGGCAGTGTCGTGACACATGGTGGGAAAGGTGTTTGAGGGCCACTGCTCCTCAGGTCACACTGTGGAGGTGGTGGTCTGCTCTGCCTGTGTGAGCCAGGGCTGGCTGACACACACACACACATGCACGTACACCCCCACACACACACCACAAACACAGACACACACAGACACACGCACACACCCACACACTCCCACCACAAACACACACACGCACATCATACACAAACACAGACACACACAGACACACCACATGCACATATACACAAACACACACACCTACCACACACGCTTCATACACAAGCACACACACACCCGCCACACATACATACACACATATACACACACACCACACATACACATACACACATATACACACACATACACATACACACATATACACACACCACACACATATACACACACCACACACAAGTATACACCACACATACGTCAACACACACACATACATATCACACACACAACACATACACATCACACATATGCACCCACCACACACATCACACAAAACATACACATACATACAAGCATATACACACACCACACACACACCACACACACCACACACATACACACCACATTGCATGCATATACACACACCACACTCATACACCACACACACATACATATTCACATACACACACACACACACGTGTGTGTTCACACTTGGAGTGAGTCCTTGGCGTCGTGAGGCATGCTTCCCAAGACCTTCATTAATTCCCCAAATCGCAATAGTAACAGTGGAAACATGCTTTTGAGGGCTGTCTACAGACCCATCCACAGCAGGGACACGGGCTGCCCAGCGGCCTGCCGGCACCACAGGTCACGTGCACTTACTGCTCTGCACGCCATAGCTTGTTTCAACCTCCCAAGAGTGTTAGGAAGGCATTGTTTTCCACTTTAAAAAAGGACCCATGCTGTGACATTTGAGGTCACCCCAAATAGTCAAGGCCACTACGAATGCTACATCTACAAGTTCCATGTATGCAATGTACATTAAATACATTTTCTCAGTTCCCGGTCCTGTCATCTCCCCACTCTCCTGGGCTGGTTAAGATAGCCGCCTCCTGCCCCTCACTCACCGCTCCGCACCGTCCCATCCAGCACCCAGTTGTTCCCTAAGTACTGTTGATTCTCATTTGTGTTGAGAATTCTCATTTGTGTCTGAGTGAAATGGGTATAAATCAGGACCTACGATACAGTTCAATTATTCCTATGATGAAAAGGTAAGTTATTTTCTGGACAGTTTTTCAGGTAGACACTATTAAGGAGAAGAAATAAACATGTTTTTTCATGCAATTTTAGGAAATTCATGAACCCAGGTGAGTTCATTCTAGGTGCACAAACTCCAGATTAGGAACCCCTGGTATCCTGTGCTTTATAACAATTATTTTTAATTGTGGCAAAATACACATAACATCAAGTTTACCATCTTAACCATTGTTAAGTACAGTCAGCAGCATTAGGTACATTCATATTGTTGTGCAACCATCACCACCATCCATCCCCAGAACACTTCTAACATGAAAAACTGAAACTCCATCCCCATTAAACAACTCCCCATTCCTCCCTCCCACAGCCCCTGCCAATCACCATTCTACTTTCTGTCTTTATGAATTTCAACTACTGCAGGATGTCGTGTATGTGGAGTCATGCAGTATTTGTCCTTTTGTGAGTGGCTTATTTCACTTAGTATAATGTCTTCAAGGTCATCCACAGTGTGGCATGGGTTCGAATTCCCTCCTTCCGAAGGCTGAATCATATTCCATTGTAGGTACAGTCAGCCTCTGGATATCTGTGGGTTCTGTATCCATGGATTCAACCAAATGCAGGTCAAAAATATTAAAATGGCTGGGCACGGTGGCTCACGCCTGTAATCCCAGCACTTTGGAAGGCTGGGGCGAGTGGATCACTTGAGGTCAGGAGACCAGCCTGGTCAACATGGTGAAACCCCATCTCTACTAAAAATACAAAAATTAGCCGGTCGTGGTGGTGCACACCTGTAGTTCCACCTACTCGGGAGGCTGAGGCAGGAGAATTGCCTGAATCTGGCAGGCAGAATTGCAGTGAGCTGAGATTGTGCCACTGCACTCCAGCCTGGGTGACACAGCAAGACTCTGTCTCAAAAAAAAGAAAAAAAAAATATATATTTTTTACATATATATACACACATATAAATTGCATCTGTACTGAACATGTGCAAACTATTTTCTTGTTATTATTTCCTAAACAATACCATATAACAATTGTTTACATAGCATTTACATTGTATGAGGCATTATAAGTAATATAGATGATTTAAAGTATTTGGGAGGATGTACATAGGTTACATGCAAATGGTACAGCATTTCATATCCACAGATTTTGGTGTCTGTAGGAGTTCCTGGAACCAATTCCCTGTGGGTACCGAGGAGCACCTGTACATGTCACATGTTGCTTATTCATTCATCAGTGGGTGGACACTGCAGCAGTCTCCATCCCTTGCCTACTGTGAATAACGCTGGTATGGACATGTGCTATCCTGCTTTTATATTTACAAACTCTTCACTAAATTATCAGATTCTCACAATGACTTTGTGAAATACGTATCATGATTACTTTCTCATTTTTCAGATGAGGACACTGTGACTTTATATGGCCATGTTTCCATTGTTAATATTGCAATTTGGGGAATTAATGAAGGGTTTGGGGAGCATGCCTCACAATGCCAGGGATTCACTCCAAGTGTGGGCACACATATGTGTGTATACGTATGTGTGTATGTGTGTGTGTGTGGTATATGTGTGTGTGAGTGCAATGTGTGATGTGTATGTGAGTGTATGTATGTGTGTATGTGTTGTGTGTGTGGTGGATGTGTGTGGTGTATATGAATGTGCATGATGTGTATGTGTGTGTGCATGTGATCTGTGAGTGTATGTGTGTTTTGTGTGTGGTGTGTGCAGTGTGTGTGTGATGTGTATGTGAGTGTATGTGTGTGCTGTGTGTATGTGTGTGGTGTGTGTGTGATGTGTATGTGAGTGTGTGATGTGTGTGTATGTGGGTTGTATGCATGTGTGTGATGTGTATGAGTGTATGTGTGTATATACTGTGTGTATATATAGCTAGGTATAGAC
The DNA here is from genome assembly GCF_028885625.2 of Pongo pygmaeus. Taxonomy (NCBI): domain Eukaryota; kingdom Metazoa; phylum Chordata; class Mammalia; order Primates; family Hominidae; genus Pongo; species Pongo pygmaeus. The sequence goes on along the minus strand of NC_072379.2, from coordinate 60,085,706 downwards.
ATAGGTATAGAAATATTAATAGAATACATGGTTTTGTTCATGGTTGCTGGCCCATAACTCCCATAGCCCTTTTGTTATCATGCTGGGTGCTTTAGGCCTCAGAAAACAGAACCCTTCTCTCTGACCTTCTCCTGCCCTCCTTTTTCTCCCGAAGGCAGGAATATTCCCCCACCTTTCTTTCTTGGAGCTGACCCTAAAGGAAATTTCTGACCTACCTTGCCTGACCATAGGTCATAAGACCCCCATTTCAGAAGGGGTCCCGCCCCATCCCTGGGGAAGGAAAGCCACACAGACAGGCCAAGGAGGATCTGGACAGACAGGCCCTGCTGGGTTCCCCACTCCGTCTGTTACTGCTGGATGGTACCCTTTGTGTCCAATCACCTTTCCACATAGTTGTCCATGCCTCCATCATGCCTGTCCAGTGATGTCTCCGTAAAGGCCAAACAGGATGGGAGAGGATGAGCTTTGGGATGGCTGAGCATGTGGAGATGTGGAGGGTGGCACACCAGGGAGGGCTGGGAGCTCTGCGCCCCTCACATGCCTTCTCCTACGCGTCTTCACCTGTATCTTTCCTACTGTTCTGTATGATAAACTGGTCAATATAAGTGTCTCCCTGAGTTCCATGAGCCACTCTAGCAAATTAATCAAACCCAAGGAGGGGATCATGGGATCCCCAACTTATGGCCCATCAGTCAGAAGCACAGGTGAGAACCTGGGGCCTGGGGATCAGCACTGGGAGTGAGGTGAGTCTTGTGGGACTGAGCCCTCGGTCTCAGTGGGGGTCTTCTGTGGTCTCCAGGTGTGTCGCGCCAGAACTGATTTGGAGGCCCCTCAGCTGGTGTCTGCTGCAGAACTGATTGCTTGTTGGTGGGGAGAAATCTCCACGTTTGGTCGAGAAGTCTTCTGTGTGGATCATTGTGGTGTGAGGGAAGAAGAAAAATCATTGTGTTTTTTCTTACTCAGACACAGAAACTCAAAGTTCACAGTTACTGTATGATCAAGCCAGGTTTGAAGGCAGGTTTTCCCAAATCAAGAGTACTTGAATTTCAGCTCCGTTGGTTAAACACGGGGACCACACATGTCCTTCAGTTGTTTTTGATGGGGAAAGGAATACTGTTTAGAAGAGTCTCCTCCCCAGGACTTCACTGAATAATGGAAGGTGGGGATGACACCGTTGGTTTCCAGAATAATCTGAAATATTCTCATGGGTCCTGAGTGAATACAACGCTAATCCCCATGAAATCTTTCCATTCTGGGCGCTCCTGAGGCCTGGGGTAAGAAGGTAAGGTGGGGATGCATCCCCCAAGCTCACAATGATGGGGAGGCACAGAATCCCATGTCTGTCCCCTTAGACAGCCTCCTTCCCCTAGAGAAAAGGGGGCTTGATGCCCACAGAACCCAGGCTGGATGGGAGGTGGGGGTGTGAAGAGGCAGCCTGGGCACTAATTCCTGGGAGAACTGGTACCCACAACTGCCCTACTAAGCCTCGCCTGCAAGAAGAGCTGTCCCTGAGCCCTGTTGAAAGGCTCCAAAACATTAACTGCCTGTAATTTTGACATGTCAGATATTTAATAAGGAACAAATTAGCACTTGGGTCTTTTTTTTTCTGAGACAATCCAATTTCTATGCCAGGCACCAACTTCTATATTTCAAAATGCATTTTTGAAGGTTAATTAGAGAAGCAGCAGAGATAGTGTTTTCCAAGAGGGATTTTTCTAGTTCCTTCCAGGTCTATGGATGGCAGAAAAAAATAACTTTCAGACACTGTAAATTGAGTGCATGAAGCTGTGAGAATAAACTCATCTCATTAGTCATTGTGTCAATTATAGTATCTAAGGAACAATTTTGTAGCAATAGCATATTTATTTGATGTTTCGAAAGCTACCTGGACCCACTATTAGGAGGTACTGGCTCTTAATGCTCCGAGTATCTCTTTAACAAAATGGCACTCCATAAAAATTTAGTGTGTTCCTACTGTAATTAAATGGCCCTAGTCATTTTTGCATTTATGATATAAACTATAATGGCTGTAAAATCCCGCAATTAACTTTCCTTGCGCCATTTCATACTTGAGAAATTCTCATTACAAATTTCATTACTGATTCACTTATCTGTAATTTGTCCTATGTAACCTAAAGAATATTAACAAATTTAGAGTCACTTTTGCTCGATTAAAAACGAAATATAAAAGTCTTTCACCTAGTGAGTCAATCATGATACTTCAAAAGACCCCCAGAATGGGTCAAGTGTGATGGTGAGGACGGGAAGGAAAAGAGAGAGCACATTTGATTGGAAAGAGCGAAGTGGATGTGGAGGAAAGTAAGCGGGTGTCATTGAGCAGGCACAGACACACTTGAGTGAGTCCCAGCGGAAAGTGAACTGAACACTGGAGAAACGACTGGGGAAGTAAATGAAGGGCCGGGGTTTCCTATCCAGAGGCCCGGAGCGCTTACCACTTCTACTTTGGTTGTCCTCTCTGGTGCTTTCTCTCTGGGGTCAGGGCTGGCTGGAGTGAAGCCTGCCGCGGTGTAACCCACCCTTCTGCCAGGTTGCTTTGGCAGGAAGTCTGTCCAAGAAACTTCGCAGCTACCAATGGCAGTGGCAAGACAGAAGAGGAATTCATCTGAGAAGGTCCCCATCTAAGGGATACGTGTATTTCGATTTTCCATCTCCCCAGGCACGGTTGTCTTGAGAGGAAATCTGGAGAAACTTTCCTCCTCCTTTAAGCCTCCTCTTCCCGCACTTTCAAGGCAGAAACGAAAATACATCCACATTTAAGTGAAGTGAAAGTTGACTGACCTAGCGTCAAGAGCCCTGAATTCTCATCCTCGTGCTGTAATGATCCTGCTGGTGACTGCGGCAAGTTTTGTGACCTGTCTGGACCCTAGTGGCCAGACTAGGAAAGGGAGGAGTTTCACTAGGATGACAGGTGAGACCCTATGTTCTTCCAAGAACAGTTCATTTTCTGGTAGAGAAAGCCAAGAGCTTCTCTTTACCCAACAAATGGGTGGTGTGGTGTGGGGTGCCCTGCCAGCCGCTAGGTACAGCACAATGATCTCCACGAGCAGCAGCCTGCGTAAATATTTTCCCCAATAACACCTATTTCAGCACTTCCCTGCCTTCCATAACTGCATTTATTTTATTCTAATTTGTAATTAACTTTTACAAAATTAAGTTGGAGATGGAAAACTACTGTCCCGACATAAATAACCCTGCTGCTGGATGTGACAGTGTTAACGCAATCAACAGTACGATTCATAAAGAAAGAAATGTTGTCATACTTATTACTTCTGTGTGCTCTATCTTTTATAGAATATTACAGTGTGAGTTGAAATTTTATATGATTTAATAAGCCTCAAAAATATATTATGGCCAAGTAACCACATAACTGTAACAAATCGTCCTCCTCCCTCATTACAGAGCTTTCTCCACATGCGGGACTCTCGGCCTCATTATGAGTGGTGTCTTTGACAACCCAGGGCCCATTAAAAACACCTTGAAGAAAGCATTCACCATGCTGTGGAGCTTCACAATCTATACCAGGCTGGAATCCTTGAGGGTGGCATTATCAAATGAGGAAACAATTCCTTTCATTTTTCATCCTAAGACTCAGACAGCAAACATGTTATCTGGCCCTATAAGCACCCCGATGCTTCTGTGAAACCCAAGCAAGTTCTGCATCACCACGACAGCCGCGGATGCCAAATCATCGAAACAGCAGCAGAGGAAGGGGTTTATTGCTCCTCCAAATCTTCAGCTGGTTTTATAGGGTTACCAGTTTAAAGTTTCTTTGTTTTCAGAGCATCGGACCTCCCATTTGTAGCTGATAGCCATTTTTCAAAGGTTTCTGGCTCATCCAGGAATTCATTAGGGTGGACGAGAAAAGAACAGTGGATAGAATAGACCAGCAGGGCAATCTAAGCCCCATTCCCTGTCTCTTTACATTGGTTCTTGGTCCCCGTGACTCATCCAAACTCCTTTGTATTCCTATCTGGAATGCAAAAGCTGGAAATATAAGTGCTCTGTAATCACAGGCAGTGGTTTTCTTGGAGTCTGGTGTGATTTCTGTAGCTTGCAGCAATATGTGGGACACACTTGCACTAAAGAATTTAATGACTTGTTTTACTGCTGCCTGCCATCAATATTTATCTATATTAACTGAAGAAAGGCATTACTTGAAATGGCATTTCACACCTCTGAGCATTATACAGTAATTCTAAAGTCATACGTTGTACCAAATTTTCTGGGCAAACACAGAGATACAGTATGAATGGAAATAATCCAAGTTGAAGTTTTTTAAAACTTGAATTGTCTGCAGTAATTCGGAAAACCAAAGTCAAAATGACTCGAATTGCTATGGCTGGGAATGACTGGATTAAAAGCAATGGAAACAATTGTTTCTCAGCTTGGTTTTTCTTGAATTAGCAGGAGCACATTTCAAGTATATTTAATGGAAAAGAAAAACTGGGCCAGGCGCGGTGGCTCATGCCTGTAATCCCAGCACTTTAAGAGGCCAAGGTGGATGGATCACCTGAAGTCAGGAGTTCAAGACCAGCCTGGCCAACATGGTGAAACCCCATCTCTACTAAAAAAACCAAAAATTAGTCAGGTGTGGTAGCAGGTGCCTGTAATTCCAGTTACTCAGGAGGCTGAGGCAGGAAAATCGCTTGAACCTGATAGGCGGAGGTTGAGATCGCGCCACTGCAACTCCAGCCTGGGTGACAAGAGCAAATCTCTGTCTCAAAAAAAAAAAGAAAGAAAGAAAGAAAGAAAAACTGACCAGGTGTTAAGACGATGCAGATACATGTCATGCTTCTTTCTGCACTCAGGCAAGGAAGGCTGAATTATCCTTTCCATTTCCCCTCACCCACCTCTGCTGGTTAGTTTTTTCTCTCTCAGTTTCCCATTGCCAGAGAGCCCTTCTCTGACCATATTTGATCACATTTCTTGGCTTGCATTTCTTCAGTGGACTTATCTGAAGGAATCTTTTCTGTTACATGCTGGTGTGTGCACTTGTCATTTGCCTCCCCTACCCTCAGCGAGGAAGCTCCCTGAGGGCAGAAACAAGCCTGGGTTCCTCATGTCCTGCATGGAGCACAGGCCTGGTATGTGGTGGGGGCCACTTAACATCTGAAGAATGAATTATTATCCACAATGGGAGAACATGAGCTTGAAGCACAGCCGGCCTTTCTAGTGTCTATACAGACCACAGACCACATCGTTTTGAAGAAACAGCTTTAAAAGGATCATCTCAATATCTTATGCACAAGCTTTACTCAAAGACCAGTGTTTTTAGGGGTGAAAGAACCTGGGAGATCAGTTGCGCCAACCTTTAACCTTACAGAGGAGGAAACTTAGTCTCACAGGGATCAAGAGGCTGGCCCAAGGTTGTTCTGTGCTGTGCAGTAGCAGAAGTACCCCCAGAACTAGGGCTACTGGCAGTCTGATGGCTCAGGGCGCCTTCTCATACCCTGGATTCTGTCTCCAAAGACATGCTCTGCAGACAAGCTCTTCTAGCATGGCTTGACTTTCACATTCTGGTCTGAAGTGTTCTTCCTATAATTTTCCCATCTTCGGAAATTATGTTTATGGGACATCTGGGCAAAATAATTGGTTCTCAATTCATAATAGATAAGGTTTACATTTTTTATTAATGGAATTAGAACTTCAGAGAAAGTTTATAACTGCACTATTAACCAACCATACTTAGATTTTATATTAACCCTAGATTACTCACCTAGTAACTTTATACACTTGGAAGAAACGCAACACTTGGAATTAGAAACAGTGAACAGAAAGAAACATGTTCAGTCTGAGGCTCAGTTTTTCTGAAGTTGTAAAATCCTGCTGTTATTTAGTGGTTTCTGTGAAACAGAACTGATGTATTGCATATTTTCTTTCAAAAAATAAAGTGGAATTAATCTCTTTCATTTTAAGGCCTGCAAGCACTCCTTGAAGTAAGTAGAGATGACTCAGAGTATGAACTGCCAGGCTAAGAGTCACTGAATTAAGAAGCTAAAAACTAGTAGGTAAGACCTTGTATATATCAGCCCACATTCAGCCATGACTTTTAGCATGACTTATAGAGTGATTTGTATCTCTTAAATAAATAGATAGGGATAGATTTTAAAGAGGTCAAGAAAAAAAGCCTATTCTGAAAATATTGATGCATCCTGCTGTTTGCAGAAAACAAGGGAAAGGGTCTGTCTAGTGTCCTAGGCATTAGCATTCAGAGCAAATAAAATTGTCTACTAAAATAAAGTGTCTTTGCTCTAAATGTCATCTGCATATCAACAGTTCTGAATAAATTTAATAGGAAAAGTAAAGAAAAGCATGGCTTATTAATATGGAGCAGAATCTTTGGAAAAGAGGAAATATGTACAGCTTTCAACAGCCATTCAACATCAAATCAATATCCCATTTTCTTAGTGATTAATTCAAAATGAGCATCGGCTCTTAATGTTTTAACTGATACATGAGCTCAATCTTTTATTTACTCTCTACACTTCCAATACAGGATAATTTTAGTGTTAGTTGATCATCTTATTGATATTTCCTGTACTATGGTCAGTGGAACACACACAGATGAAAAAAAATGGTTTTAGATATCTCAAAATCAGAATACAGAATTATTTTGTTCATTCTTTCAGGTTAATAAGCAATGACAGGTATTCAAAGAATCAAACTGTCAGCACTGTGACTCCCACTGTTGTTGGCATCATAATCTGTTTCTTAGTAACACTTGGTCTGAGTAGCAGTAATAGAATTAATTATACTTCATTTTGCTGCCTTTAACAGTATTGACCAAATTTAAGAACAAATGAGAAGTGCTTATCAAGCTTGAAGAAAATAATCCATCAGTGGCACAATTTAAATTCTCTGCAGTTCTCTTATTAATCAAAGTAACACTTACTATCCTATCTCCACTTCCCATTAACAGTCATTAAGCCCTGCTGCTGATTGAAGCAATTTCTTTAGGGATCTCAACCTCATTTTTAAGAGAACCTTCTTCAGTGCAAAACAGTATCATATAATTGTGGTAACTTAAAAGAGAGGAAAAAGGTTCTTCAATCATGTTCTGACCTTGGTATTTTTCAATGGTCTAAGTTCAAGAAAGTATACAACTGGATTAGAAATTTCAGGCAGTGGATGGGCTGCCCTTGCCTCATCACCCAAAGGAGGCACCAATCCAATAGGCATGGCATAGGGAGACTTAGGTTAAACACCTTAACCAGCTCCTCCAATCACCATCGTTTTAGTCTCTCACAGCATTAGATGCATCTCAGAAGCAGAACACATCGGGAAGGGTTTACTAAGAATACTTTGTCTTGGCTATGGCTCTGGGTAGGCACATGGTGGAGAGGTAGGAGCAAGAGGTCTGTGGCCAGAAGAATTTGAGGTGGCACTCAACACTGTTAACCCATGGGAGTCTGAACAATTGCCTAGTTTTTCTCTGAAATGGAAATAATATCATCTGCTCTGCTTCCCTTGCCAAATTATTGTGGAAATCACACGAGAAAATGTGGATAGAAGTCCTTTGAAATTGTTAAACATTATACGAGTGTTAACTATTTTAGACCTAGAAGTCATGGGAAGTGTTTCATTCAACTCTATCCCCAAGTCCTTGCCCAATGCTGATGCATATGATTGGTGAATTAATGCTAGAGTAGCCCTACTTCTAAAAATGAGAATAAGATAACTCACATTATTAAAATGAAATAATGGTCTTTTACAAAACACCTGTACTATATGTAGAGCCATGAACTTACAAAACAAGCATCTAGGGCACTGGGTAAAAACAACATATTACTAGAATCAGGGAAATCTGGAGGGCAATGCCTTTGGGCTAAAAAGAATTATGTGATCAACACGATTTTAAAAATGGTGAGCTTAAGAGGAAAAAGCCCACAGAATGTTGGTGATTGGGCAAGAAAGGTAAAGCAATCCCTGCCTGCCAGTTTGGTCATGCCAGGAAAGATGGTACAGTTGGGACAGTTTCCATCCCAAAGGGCCCACTGCCTTCTGCCCCATGGAATTTAATGTCAACACCACTGACAGCAGCTTCTGCAGCCAAGCTGCTAATAGACAAGTCACCAAGTTGAATGCAATGTAATCATGTATCAGGATGAGGGGTGGGCATGGGTATTAGGCTGTGAGACTATATCTTATCTGCACTACAAATGTGTTGTGTTAAAGCAGTCTCTCCTCCCCATCTGCTTAAACCCTTGGAAACCAGTATTTCCTTCTGGTCATTCGTTATAATTCACTGTAATCCCAATACTTATAAAAGCCAAATACAACGTGGCACTGGTTATAAAGTTTCAATCAGGTAAAACACTCAGTATTCATTCTGCTCAATTTTATCAGTGAGGAAACAGACTCAGAGAGGTCCAGTGGCCTCCCTGAGGTCACCCGGCTGGGCACTATTGGGCATCTTTAGTTCATTTAGCCTTCTGAGATGTTATAAAGCTCTTCTCTTTCCCCAAGAGGAGGCTATGTATACCTATGGAGGAGACCTGAAGGGTGCCCTCAGGAAAGACCTCAGCACTCCTGTCCCCTTCTTATGTCTGTGCTTTAAATGCAGAACCCCCCGGCTGGGTGCAGTGGCTCACACCTGTAATCCCAGCACTTTGGGAGGCCGAGGCGGGCGGATCACCTGAGATCGGGAGTTCGAGACCAGCCTGACCAACATGGAGAAACCCTGTCTCTACTAAAAATACAAAATTAGCTGGGTGTGGTGGTGCATGCCTGTAATCCCAGCTGCTCGGGAGGCTGAGGCAGCAGAATCGCTTGAACCTGGGATGCGGAGGTTGCGGTGAGCCAAGATTGTGCCATTGCACTCCAGCCTGGGTAACAAGAGCAAAACTCCATCTCAAAAAAACAAAATAAAATAAATAAATGCATAGCCCCTTTGCTTTTGTTTTGCTCAAAAGATCAGGGCTTCAGAGACTAGACAGTCGGGATAGATCCATTATTTTCTTTTAATGGCCAAAGTCCTTGGAAAGATAAATCGAGACCTGGATCTGAATTTGCTTGGCCAGCATAGACATGAAGACACCTTTCAATAGGCTACTGGGCCTGATGCATAAAGACAACTACATAATCAATGAAGAGAGGGAACAGCCTCCGATTCTGATGACCACTGATGTCTCCAACTGCAAACCATGCCCCACTCTCGAGATGTTCCCAGAGGCCACTCTGGGAGTGGCCAGATGTGAACAGAGTTCGGTGGGGAGAAAATTTTCTTTCCTTGAAGAGATGAAGGGTACCATCTACCACTTAATTTCTGATAAGACATTAAATGTATGATTCTCATCTCTAAGAAATGAAACGCTGAGCTGGATTTTTGGATCAATGGAATACCTACTCCTGTTAAAGCACTTAAAAAGGAAAACATCTACAAAATGTCCCATTAGGCTGACAAATTTATAGCAGTATGAAAAGTGTGCCAGCATTTTCAAAGCCGAATAGAGCGTTGTGTTTAAAGAGTATGAATGGATCTGAGTTCAGCAATATTTCTTCTACATGAACAAGTTTAGCTATCACATCTCTTCCCAATATTTCCCACATTTACTTTTAACTAGGCATATGTATGCCATGACAGAATATGGACATCATCTTTAAAAATAAGTTGTAAAATGAATGATATTAAATGGACTTTCACAGCGTGAAGACGTGGAAATATATTCTCATCTTGATGTGTGGGGCTGTACAGACATAAATGCCATTAGCATTAATGGTAATTATGTGCGTAAATCCCCATGCTCTCAATGAGAATATGCCCCTTAGTTTGCAAGTACAATGACTGGCTCATTTCTGAGACTAGAAACAGCTGATACTTTACCCCCTCTAACTGGGGAGAGATACGGGGTGGCTCAGAGCATAAAATCTGATCACCCACTTTCCCAAAACATGCAATTCAAGCACTTTAAAACTCCTTCGCCTCAGAAACACTGAAGATGTAGGAAAAAGCCTCAAACTGCGGTATGAGTATTCTGGCAATTTATGCTATATCATTCATAGGTTCCTGTCACTTGCTAGGGTGGTTACACTACAGGAGCTATGTGCTCTTATAACAAACTCATTTTATTATGTTCTGATAACGATCGAGGATAATATTTTTCAGCCAACCCAGAAGAGGCTGTTTACAATTTTTCAGAAAGTAAGCAAATTTAGCATCCTGTTCACCAGAGCCAATATATTCTAATCTTATTAAAACAGGCAGGCAGATACAGACCCCAGGAAAAGGTTCATGTCTTCTCTTTTCAATTCATAAATTAATATGGCAGTGTGACCCAAATGTTTGGTTAGGCTTCACCTTACACGGTAGGAAAACAAAAAAGTCTTCTTGGCCAAAAAGTCAGAAAGCATTAACAGAAAGGGTCGCCTGGTTATAACTTTACAAACACTTCATCAGGGTAAGATGGAGCAAAGTGACATATGTAATTAAAGTATACTAAAAAAACAAGTCACTGTGGTTTTCAATTACAATGGTACTAAGAAGCAACCATATTATTTCTACAAACTATTTTCACTCAGCACAGTTCAGATGGAATTATTGCCATGACCTTTTAAAAATGTGAAAGAGTGAATCAATACCCTTTCAGAGGCAAGATTGCAGGAGCCGAATTGGCCATGCAGTAATGGTGTGTATTTCTGCATCAGAAGGCAGTTGAAATCTAATTATCGTCAATCACATACAAGGTAGCTCCACGTACTGATGAGCCTGTGCAGGCAGCAGCGTGCATGTGAGGGTCTGGGTGTGGGGGTCTTCAAGATAGACAAGCACGTGTGCTAAAGAGGGCAGGGATCTTGGATGCTTTGGGCCAGTGGAGTGGGGCTTACAGGTGAGTTATAGGGACTGTCACTCATTTACAATAACTAACACTGGCCTGTCAGAAACAGCCACCTGTAAATGATGTATGAGTGGCTGGCAGCCTGCCATCCCCCAATAGGCCTTGCAGCCAAGAATCACATTTTATTGTCGAGGTCATTGGAATGCTTACTTGGATACATGCCATATATTATTTAAAAATAACAAGCAGCCAATCAGCAAGATTTCTTAAGGCTCAAGGGCAAAATAGCCAACCTGCTTTTAGAAAATAGGAAACAAACATCCAAGATCCATTTTAACAAGTGATTTTTTAAAAATTGCTTCTCTACAGATACAAAGAAGCAACACTATGGAGAGGCCTGAGAGTGGTGATACCATGTCAGATGGGGAGAACACATATGAATATTCACTTTTCCTAAGCTGTTTCAGACACGATGCCAGCAAAAACCAACAACAAAAGCAAATGTCTTGTAATCAACAACAACGGCAGCCCCAACTGCCAGACTATGAAAGCCATGGAAACCACTTTGCACAGGAAGGAAGGAAGGATGGATCTCCGGTTTGATTTTTCCATTCAATTGCATAATTCTCAAATCTGCCTGAGAATGGTAAAATGATCCTATGTACCATGGCAAATGTTTTTCTTGCACAATCAGTCTTTTCATATGCTATCAGAAGGTCATATTATGTTTTTAACTTTATTCAGTAGCCTAAATATGGGTAGAAGTCTCAACATTATGCTATTATATTTCAACACAAGAAATACAGCATTATCAAATGTTATGGATATTAAGCCATGAAGAAGTGTTTGGATAACATCTTGCAACTTTTCTTGAAAATTAAATAAAAAAAAAAACTACTCTTCTATAACCGTACAACTGTAAATGTTGTCCCCTCTAGTCTGGTGTTGAAGATCTCTGCAACAATCAGCCTTCACAGCCCTGCTCCACTGGCCCCCACTTGTTCCCATAGAAATGAAAGACTCGGCATATTTGTTACCATTATACAGTAATTGGACAATCTTTTGTTCAGTGCTCTTAATGTTGTTAGAATAAAAACATTAAAAATGCACTTAAAAAATAGGAATACTCATTACACACAAGCAATAGTTTTTAATTTAGAAAAACAGTCTAATTGAAATTACATTTGTTATGCAGACACTACCAATAATTATCTTGGCTTTAAATATGCAAACACAAAGATTCCTTTTGAATTGATAACTCTTTTCAGAAGTGGTGACTACTAGTTGAATTCAGTGATCCAGGGACCCGTTGGTGATATCAGGTGGTCCCCAGGTGTATCAGATGGCCTCTTAGAGCTGCTGTGGTAAAGCATGTGGCAGTCAGTTCAGCAACTGAAGAGTTCCATGAGAGTCCTGCCCTAGCAGGAAGTCACCATGCTTCTCCCAATCACACCACCTCAACCGCAGAATTCTTGAAGTAGACAAATCCTCTCCCCACATTGTAGCCTCTGGCCTCTAACATGCTCATCGCAAAAGAGAGAGCCAAGGAACAAGTGATGTAACTAAAGGTTGAAATCTTGTGCCTACTATTGCTCAGGGGTTTTGAGGAGATCACCACTGCTAAAAGCAGTGACTTACAGGTAAGAAGGAACTCTTACAGGATTCCATAACTCACTTGCTGGGCTCAAAAACATTGTGCAAGAGCCTCTCTCTTAAGTAGCTCATGGCCAGAGACAACTTTAACACCTCTTCTGTATGATAAATCATGTTATTGCAATGTATGTGACACTAATATCTACTGTACAGTAACCACTCCAAGTCCTCTTAACCGGAGGCTTCTCAACATACTGATTTCTAATGCCCCACAAGTGCCATAAAGTGATTGCTGTTGACCATTGTCTTGTTTTAATGTCCCCTAAATAATAATAAACTTGAATGCTAAAAAAAATTATTGTCATTCAGGAATGTATTTCTTGTAAACCATTGTATGATGAAAAAAAATAAATTTCCCTCTTGGCAGCTTAATTTGTAGGTAACTGAGGTTGTTTTTAGATAGGAGTCCTACACTGAATTTGGAATCTATGTGACTGTTTAATGTCATTAAGGGAATATTGTATTGGTTACAATGGCTCAGTAAAGTAACTGGTTTCTATGTGGTTATATCAATCTATTTCTGTAACACTGTACACTAGTTTTCCCCCTAGAGTACTCCTTGTAATGCTGAGAAAGTGTCAGAAATAATGACTGTCTACCTATATCTGCAATAAAACGTACAGCATGGATATTATAGTTGTAAGTATCAAAGATTTATTTCATGACTGCAGGTAATGATGAATCTTTTAGCACAACTAATGTCTGGAGGAAACCTCTCTTCTTCTCTGGGCTGTCACATGGAGACTATTTATAGGGC